>NW_005200966.1:0-5025 GCF_000372725.1 Emiliania huxleyi CCMP1516 | reverse complement strand
CCTTAGCTCGATGGAGCGGTACGACCCGTCGACGAACGAGTGGAAGGAGGAGGCTGTGGCACCGATGCCGACGGATAGGGAAGGTGCCAGCATGGCGGTGCTGGATGGCAAGCTCTACGCGGTCGGCGGTTTCTCCAGCGGAGTTGGACTTTCCAACTCAGTGGAGCGGTACGACTTTGAAACGAAAGCGTGGGAGGCTGCGGCGCCGATGGCAGCGGCACGGTGTTCGCACGCCGCGGTGCTCGACGGCAAGCTGTACGCTGTCGGCGGGTACGACAACAGCGCCGACCACTACCTCAGCTCGGTCGAGCGGTACGATCCCGCGACGAACGCGTGGGAGGCGGTGGCGCCGATCGCTGTGGCTCGGGAGGATCTCGCCGTCGCGGTGCTCGACGGCAGGCTGTACGCTGTGGGCGGGTACAGCGGCGGCGGCGGCGTCCTCAGCTCGGTGGAGCGGTACGATCCCGCTACGAATGCGTGGGTGGCGGTGGCGCCGATGGCGACGGCGCGTCAGCGTTCCGGCGTGGCAGTGCTCGACGGTAAGCTGTACGCTGTGGGCGGCTTTTGCGATTCCTTCCTCGGCTCAGTGGAGCGGTACGACCCGGCGTTGAATGCGTGGGAGGAGGTGGTGCCGATGGCGTCGGCTCGAGACGAGCTCGCAGTCGCGGTGCTTGACGGCAAGCTGTATGCTGTGGGCGGCGAAGGCGAATCCTTCAATTTGGGCCAATCCAATTACGGCCGCCTCAGCTCAGTCGAGCGGTACGATCCGGCGCTGAATGCGTGGGAGACACTGGCGCCAATGGGATCGGGGCGGATCGGCAGCATTGCCCTGTAAGTCGATTGCCATACGTCGCAGCCGCCGAGCCTGCGCCACGACGACCTTTCCTTTGTAGGTCAGTCAGTCAGGCCCGGCTTGCTCGTGCCGCATGCACAAACTCGCTCCCCCGGGCCGCCTGTCTCTATCCTTCAGCGACGCGGTGTGAACGTGAAAGCAACCAGATCTCACTGTCGATCGTTACGGCGCGCGGGTTCAAGAGAAAAAGAAAACCCCGTTTCCTTAAGGTTACTCGAGTATATGCTCCGGAGACCCGTGCGCCGTGGCCGTGCCTCTGGCCCCACTGGCGAGAGGCGCCCCCCGCCCGGCGCGTACATTGCGACGACCCAGAGTCGGGGTGTGAAAACGTTGTGATGGGCGATGGAGCTTGGAGATGCGAGGGTCGCCCCCCTTTGCCCCACCGCACTGTGTGAATGGAGACGTTTACCTTGCCTTAACTTACCTTGGCGCGCCGGCGACGTGAAGTTCCCCGTGAGGCCGTGTGATGATATCGCGAGGTCGGGAAAAAAGATTTTCAAGCAAGAGGCACTCGCGGGCGCGGAAAGAAAATCGTGCCATGTATACCCACGCTCATTTTGTATCCCGAGGCGGTGTCTACAACAGTCCCAGACTCCAGAGGTTGACGTACATGGGGAGCCGTACTGCGCTGCGCGGAGATCCCCCGCCCGCCGCCCGCTGTCGGACCAGAGTGTCTCGATTGCGACGTCGCGACTGTCACTCCCAGTCGTCCTCCGTCCAGTCGCGGTTCCGCGCCGCCCACGGCCCTGTGATGGGCGAGAGCGGCGCGATCCTGCCCCAGGATGCGTTGAGGCCTTTAATGAAGCGGAGCATCCGCACCTGCTGCTTCAGCGGCTCGTACTCGCACGAGGTCGGCACCGCGTCCGGGAAGAGGCCCCCGCAGCTGCAGCCAGTGTAGTAAATGAGCGCGAAGGCGAAGGAGCCGCCCACGTGCGCCGCGGCCGGGTCGTCACGAGGAATGGCGAAGTGGTCCGCGTCTTTTAGCATCACCGCGTCGTCGGCGAAGCGCGGGTTGAGGAGGCCCACCTGCGTGGGCAAACGCCGGGCACTCTCGCGAGCAAGCGCCGTCCTAGCAGATTTTAACCCTAGGGGTGCGCGCCTGCTTCATCCGACACGCGAGCGCCTCCTGCTGGTCCCTGAGGACCTCGCCCTCGCCGCGGGCGAGGAAGACGGGGCACATCTTTGAGAGCTGCTCGCCTGCGCAGCAGGGCAGCGGGGGAGGCACGGCGAAACGCACGGGAGGGTAAAGTTGCGCGACACGCGGCTGAGATTAGAGCCCTCAGCCTCGCAAAAAAGACCGGCAGCGAAGACCGCTGTCGTCGCACGCTGCTGACGCCCAGGATGACAGAATTGGCCTTCGCCAGACTGAGGACTATTGTGCGCCTCGGCGAGGCGCTTGCGGTGGTATTTTTTTAGAGCTGGTTCGGCATGCACGAGCGCGTGGGTGTGTGTGAGCACCGCGGGTCTTTTTTGCGATCCCGGGTCTTGTGCTTGTGCGTGATGCTGTGTGGCATGTGGTCGTCTGCAGTCAGTATAGACATGATAGGGGTGGACTATAGGTCCAGTAGGTCAATTGATCTCGCTTAGTCGCATCGTGGGGAGCTCATCCCGGGCCGTCGCAGGCCGCCGCGCATCGGGTCTTTTTTGCGAAGCTGAGGCCTCTACAAAATTTTTCTTTTACAGTTTGGGCGCGACCCCAGCTTCTCAGGAAGCCGTCGCCCGCGCCTCACCTGTCGCGTGAATCGTGTCGTGCGACCGCCTTTTGTTGTAAAACTCTTTTTGCTTCTTCCTGTGTTAGTGCCAGTGCGCGCCAGTCCCGTGCCCAGTGTTGTGCGAGGGAGTTTTGTTGTGAGATTCTTCCTCTTACGTTCCACGCAGGGTTCGGACTTTTTGCGGGGTATGGTACCCTCGCGCAACCCACCTCGAGACCATACCCCCCCCGCCTGCTGACAGACCCAGCCTCCCGGAGACCGGGGATGGGCGGTCAGGACCATACCCCCCCACCCTTTGGGCCGCGAGGCTACCATACCACACCCCGGAAAAAGTTGGAACCCAGGGACGGGCCCGCCTCGTGGGCTGACGGCCTGTTTAGCCGCGCTATGTTTGAGGGTGCGGCTGAGTTTGCCGCGCTCGACGCGCTCCGACCGTCGCTGACGTATCCACAAGCTGCTAAAGACATCGCGGACGCCGAGCGGCTGTGCACTGATCATCCAAGTTGGGTGATGTCCACGCTTGAGCAGATGCGACGGCGGCAGCGGACGCACGAGGGCGACCGGAGTGAGCTTGTTTGTGTCTGTGTGTCGCTCGTGCGTGTCGTCATCATCTGTCTTGCGTCCACCCATACCGCGTTGGTGTCCAGTCCGAGCCTGACTGTTCTTCACCTTACTACATATGTATGTTCGTAGGGAGGTGATGAGGAGTCAGTTAGCGCGGCGGGCGGTTAGTGTATGTTAGCAGGGAGGTGATGAGGAGTCAGTTATGCGCGGCGGGCGGTTAGACGTTACGGACGGGGCGAATCTCATTGCGTCAGGCCCACGACCGACACCCACCGGAGCGTGGCGGTGGCGCAGGGCCGGCCGCACACCATGCCGAGTCCGCTCATACAGCCTTCTATTAATAATACAAGCCCATGGTCGCTGGTAGCAGTCACTCACTCGCACACACACGCCGCACTGCACCGCGCGCCCGCCCACCGCCCCGCCCCGGGAGGGCACTCAGCGGGTTTTCTTTTTCCAGTTGGGCCAGCTGGCGCTCGTCGGCGAGGAGTCCGGCGCCACCTCCACCACTTTCCTCGCCTCGCTGCATGAAGTCGGCGCTGGACCTCCTCAGCCTGGGCGCCTCGTTCTGGAGCATCCACGAGACGCGGCAGACGCACCAGAACGCCGTCCAGGTCGATCGGGACCTGCACGTCCGTGGGCTCGCGGCTGCGGCCGAGCACCACTACCAGCAGCTGATCGCCGAGCTGCTCGCGGCAGCCAAGGAGGCGGACCGCGACGTGTGGGAGCAGCGGAACGGGCAGTTCAACAACCTGATGCTCGCCTCGATCCTCATGTTTGGCGTCGGCATGTCGGCGATCATTGAGGGCAACTTTGACCTGAACGACAGTGGCATGGCCGTGATCGTCTTCTCCTTCTTCGAGGCGGTGGCGCTGTCGACGCTCTTCCTCTCGCTCGTCTCGTGCCTCCTCGTCTCGCGCCGCATGTCCATCTACATGATCTCGCGCACCGGCAAGCTCGTCGAGCGGCTGTCCTTCATCATCAAGTCTGCAGACATGCTCGCCGCCGACGCGTCCAACATCTCGTCGCTGCCCTCGCCGCGCAAGCGCGGGCTAGAGGGCGACGAGGAGGAGGCCACCTCTGTCGGTCGCCGCGCGCGGGCGCAGCGCCGCTGGAAGGAGCTGCTGCGGGCGATCGACGAGCGGCGCGTGCCGGGCTACAGCACCGAGTTGCCAGAGGCGTACAACCGCGGCCAGCGGCTCAACTCGATGCGGATGTGTGAGGGGCGTGTGTGCTTCGTTTTCTAGGCGTCCAACCCCGGCCAGCGGCTCAACTCGATGCGAATGGCGCAGGTCTGTGACAAAAGTGCTCGGAGCCCCCGCCCCTTGTGCGCGAGGCTGATCGGCCACCTCTCGGCCACCTCTCGCCCACCTCTCGCCCACCTCTCGCCCATCTCTCGCCCACCTCTCGCCCATCTCTCGCCTCGCAGGTCTCGCTGCAGCGCGAGCTGATCCGAGCCCTCGAGTCGACCTCGGCAGGGCAAAGGGCGGTCGAGCACGGCGCGGGCCGCACCCCAGCCTCTGCTACTAGTCATCCCTCCTTGATCCTTAGTCGGTCAGTATGAATGAGTAGGCGCGGGCCGCCACCCCAGCCGCCCGCCCTCGTTTGGCGGCAGCCTCGACCAGCTCTCCTACCTGCCGCCGCCGCCGGCGGCGGCCCCTTTGGGACACCACAGCGGTTCGGCAGCCGGGGAGGACGAGTCGGACACTGCGCGGCTGCTGCCGTCCGGCGCCCCCGCGGGCCAGGCGATGCAGCACTACTACTACTACTACTACTACTACTACTACTACTACTACTACTACTACTACTACTATACTAATAATAATACTACTCCTCCTCGGGCCAGGCGACGCAGCGGCGGCCCCTCGACCTCGGCCACGCCCTTCTCCCGCCGGC
>NW_005200967.1:4011-8124 GCF_000372725.1 Emiliania huxleyi CCMP1516 | reverse complement strand
AGGGCTGCGAGCCACTCTTGTGTGTGTGCGGCGCCACGCCTCACGAGGTCTCCGTTTTTATTCATTTATTTCCCACGCGCACGCCGTCCCCCTCACTCACAGACGGTGTCACACACACCACACGGCCCTGCGTGGCCGCGGGAAGGGTGTTGGTTGAGACGCGGGGCGACTGCGGACTGGGTGGGCGGGGCGAGGGCGGAGGGGCGGAGCAGCGACGCGCGCGCGACGGAGGGGCGGAGCAGCGACCGCTGGCGCGGTCGCTGCTCCGTCTGTGCCAGAGACACGCGCTCTGCCCCTCCACAGAGCGCGCGTGAGGCAAGGTGTGGGCAAGCGTGGCGGCGCGGGGACGCGCGGCGGCGGCGGCGAGCATCCGAGCGCTCCGTGCGCGGTGAGGCGGCCGGGCGAGGGCGCGGCGGGCGACGGGGCAAGGGAGCAGCCGGGCGAGGAGAGGTAGGAGGTGCTCGCCGGCGAGCGCTCCCGCGCCTGCGAAGGGGCAAGGCCTGAGGGCGGGCGGGCGGGCGGGCGGGCGGGCGCGGGTGGGGGGGATAAACGCTGCGCCGCCAAAGGAACCAGCGACACTGGCCGCGGCTCGTCGCCACGCGCCGGCTCGGAAGAGGGGCTGTCGGCGGCGAAGCAGAGTGGCACGCCTCGCCGCTCGAGCCGCCGACAGCCCCCCTCCTCGACGTGACGGCCGCTCCCGGAGCCGGCCGGTGCGCGCCCGACCCACGCCCCCTCTCGCACCCCTCCGACCCCCCCTGCGCGGCGCACCCGTCCGCTGTGCGCCGGCTCGAGCGCCTATTGCCAAATCGCGACGTTTGAGCGCAGCGCACGCATCCTCTGGGCGCCTGAGCGCGGCGGAATCTTGCCAGAATGTGGCCGCAGGAAGAGCCTCCGGCGGGCCTCCGGCGGACGCCTGGCGGCGTGGCGCTGCGCGCCGGCCTGCGGCCCAAAGCCCGAACGAGCGGTCAAGTTAACTTGACGCGCCGAATCCCTTGGTTGGCCCTCGCAGCTGTGATACAGGAGGGCGCCTGGGTCTAAATTTAGTGCGTGTGAATGAACTTTAGTGATAGTTTAGTGCGCTATTTAGTGCGTGTTCGAGTGCGTATATAGTGCGACTTTAACGCAAATTTAGTGCAAATTTAGTGCAAATTTAGTGCAAATTTAGCACATATTTAGTGTGTTTTATCTCCAATTTAGCGCCACATTTAGTTCACTTTAGGTGCGGGCAGCTGCAGTACATTTAGTGTGGGTCCCGCATCTTTAGTGCGGGCACGCACCTTTAGCACGGCTTCCCGGCCACACCACAGCTAGCCAGGGCCGCGTGCTTTGCTCCTTGGCTGCCAAGAATGCACCACAGGAGATGCCTGGCCCCTGCCCTCATGACCCAAAGGCAGGCTCCCAGTGAGGCTAGATATGCCGCCCTCCAGAGCAAGATCTCCCGACTGAGCACAGGCACAGCACCGATTCCCGAGAGGAGGACCAGCACAGTTGAATGCGCCACGCTTCCCGGCAATCGTTTTGCCGCTCGGCGGGCCCGGAGAAGCAGCCCGGAAAGCACCTTTTAGGCTGATATCAGCAGGTTTACTTCGCTCGGTTGGGGATGGGACGGGGAACTTTTGCGAGTGGGCAGGGAACTGCAGGGGGAGAGGGGGAGGGAGGCCCAGGGAGGGGCTGCGGCTGGATCCTACTGCGCGGCTGGACTAAAGACGCACTAAACCTCGCTAAATCTGGATGTAAAGTCGACTAAATTTGCGCTAAATTTGCGCTAAATTTGCACTAAAGTTGCACTAAATTCGCACTAAATTCGCGCTAAAGTGCACTCAAGATGCAGTACATAAACACTTCACACCGCACTAAATTTAGACCCAGGCGCCCTCCGATACAAAAGTGGGGACGCGCCTGGCGGCGCGCCCCCAAAAATTCTTTTTCATGGGGGGGCACGCTTGCTCGCTTAACACTCACACACACACCGAGCCCGACACATTCGTACGTGTATGCACAGTTCAACACAGAGCACTCAATGCTCCCTGTGTGTGAGTACCAGCCCGCACCAGCACGCACCAGTCCGCTCCTACACCACTTCAACAGAGCACGTACACATGTCCCACAAACATACACGCACTCCCCCCTCACACTTTTGCGTGATGCGCTCCCTTCTCACTTCCCGTCTCCCGTACGAACCCCAATTGCCGTGTCTTCTATGAGATGCCCCCCTCGTTACATTTCGTTCACGAAGTGGGCATGTGCGCCTAGGGTAGGGCTCACGGCCACGGAAGCGATGAGCAGCGAGCAGAGCGTGAGCACATCGTACACGGGCAGATTGAACTTCTGGCGCAGCGCGTTCGAATAGCCTGTGATCTCATATTCGAATAGTAAGGCCGCGAGAATCGGACGGCTAGGGGGCCAGGGCCACCCTCCACCTGGCAGCTCGGTGCACTCGAGTAGAATCGCACCTTTGGGAGGAGGGATACGCAAGGATGGCGGGGAGGATTTGTGCAGCACGAGCTGCTGGGGCGCACAAACCGATAGGGCTTGGTGCTGTGGCCGTGAAGGCCTCCACCACCGCCCCGACAATGCCAGCCTCTGCGAGCAACGGGTCCACAGTTGTACCTGAGGCAACCTCTGCGCCGAATCCGCGCACCTGCTCCAGCCCGCAGACGCGAAGTCTCTTCAGAGGGACATGTGGCGGAATCAGTGTTTCCGCGTGCCGCTTGAAGTTCGTGCCGTTGGAGGTAAGGACGAGGATGACGTCCTCTGGGGGCAGCGACAGCAAGAGAGTCGGCAGCAGGTCGAGAGTCGACATCAGTGTCGGCATCCCGGAGCGCGCGGCGCAGAAAGAGTTGATGTTGGCCATGAATCCGCATGAAGAGGAGAGGCACCGGCACTCAAGCTCGCGAAGCTCGGCCAAAGTTTGCTTGAGATTGGCAAGGATGAGCTCGGGCAGGTAGATGTAGACGACGCCCACAGCGCGCCCATTCACTACCCATGGTTCAGTGAACGAGGGATTGCGTGCACGCGGCGGCTGGTTGCCGCCGACTTCAAAGAGGTGCTGCGGATCGCCCTGAGTCCCGCGGATCCTGACCTCGCCCCGCGTGAGCTGCAGCTGATCAGGTGCGTTCACGGGGTGTCCAGAGACGCAGACGGAGAACGTGTATCCTTCTGCTCTCCTGTAGATGATATCCGTTTGGGACAAGCTCTCCGACCCCTGTAGGCTCTGTGGTGCCACCCCCTGTAGGCTCTGTGGTGCCACCAGATCTCCAAGCACCGCGGTCTTTGCCGTCCGCGGCTGATCAAGTCTGACGATTCCAATCCTCGGAGTCTTAGGCCGCAGCATGGTGATCAATGACTATTATGATTAGGCATCGTGAGCACTGGTTCTGATCTGGCGGTCAGCTGGTGGATCATGTCGGCACGCGATAGCCAGGCGATCGCGTCGTTACTCTGTTGCAGCCGTGAGTTGCAGACTCGTAAACTCCGTAAACTTCTGCGGCTTCGTTAGCTTCTCATGCGCCGCTGTACAACGAGGAAAGTCTCGGCTTGGATTCACGCCCCGGCGGGGGTGATATTGGATGGGCACCCCGGGCCGCGCGAGAGAGGGGGCTGTATCTCCCGCGATGTGTCGCGGACAAACCCAAGTAGACGCCCGGTCGGGCGGGGGGGTGGTACGCTGCGTGGGGCGAGATTTTAAATGTTATTGCTAAAAGCTCTCTCTCTGTCTCTCTTCTCGCGCCGCGCCTTGACTCGGCGTGCGGAGTCACCCTCGCGACTCGGCGCTGAGCGACTCATTGCAAGGTTGCGGGCGAGGCGCATCGCCTCCCGCTCGTCGGTCTTGTCCATATAGCATGCATGCCATTCCGCCCGTGCGGCCTCGAGCTCCGCGCCCTCGAGGCAGCCAGCAATGCGCCGTGGCGGCAGTCTGGGGAAGACGTGCATTCGGCCGCGGCCTGGGTCCCCAGGCGCGATGGGGACGGTCTTTCTGCACGCGCCGTTGCAACGCCGGGGAAAAACTCTGGGGGGCGCGAGGGCCCTAGAGGGTATCCATGCGGGGGGGAGATGGGGCTCGATGGCCCGCCGCAGGCGCCGATTTTTTGGCATGTTTTTTTCCTCTTTTGC
>NW_005200967.1:0-918 GCF_000372725.1 Emiliania huxleyi CCMP1516 | reverse complement strand
GACTGCGACCTCGGAAAGAGAGTCAAAAATTATGTGTGCGGCCCGTACAGATTTAGAGACAGAGAGATGGGACCGGGCTCGAGTGTACCATTGAGAGAAACAGGAGGAGGGGCAAGCCGAAACGTCGAGCGACGCCGCCTCGGCGCGGCGGGCGGTGCGCTCTTTGTCGAGCCACGCGCGGACCGTGCAGAAGAGCGACCCCGACGCGCCGCCGCCGGCGGGCGGCGCGGCGGCGGGCGGCGCGGCGGCGCTGTTGGAGACGACGACGCCGCGCTCCATGCGGATGATGTGGGTGGGCCAATCGTCGAGGCCGTCGAAGATGTGCGTCGAGTAGATGACGGTGGCGCCTATGGGTCGGTCAGCCAGCCAGTCAACTCGTCGGCTGCTCATCCGCGTCGTCCGAGTCGGTGGCGGAGGCGCCGCGCTGCTCGGTCTCCTCGCGCAGGAACTGGAGCAGCGCCTGCCGCGAGAGCACGTCGAGGTCGGTCGTCACCTCGTCGAGGAGGAGGAGCTCCGACGGGCGCAGCAGCTTGAGCAGCAGCTGCGCGCGCCGCCGCTGCCCGTCCGACACCTTGTGCAGCCGCCACTCGAAGTCGAGGTCGAGCAAGCTCGTCAGCCGCTCGAGCCGCGCGCTGACGACACTCTGCGGGAGGCCGTCGCGGACGAGCGAGTCGGCGAACGCCTTGGCCATGAAGCCGACCGAGAAGTCTGCCTGGAAGGGCACGCCGCTGCCGACACACGCGACCTGCCGCCGGGCGGGGGAAGAGTGGCTGAGATGTGTGTGTGTGTGTGTGTGTGGAGTGGCTGGGATCTGTAGCCCTTCAGCGCTAGGTGTAGCCCTTCAGCGCTAAGTGCAGCTGACAATGCAGAAAACGACGGCCCCGCCGCCGCGCGCAGCTCTCTCGGCCCATCTCTCTC
>NW_005200968.1:0-5032 GCF_000372725.1 Emiliania huxleyi CCMP1516 | reverse complement strand
TCCAGGAACTTGTTCAGCAGTAAGCTCGGAGACACCCACCCCAGAGCGGCCGCACATTGCTTGCTACCCCCCCTGCACATCTAAAGTCATGGCCGACCCCCCCCCCAAGCAGCAGCGCTCTGCTGCTGGGGGGTGCTTGCATCTCTGTACAAGACAGCAGCTGTAAGTAAGTACGGTTAGCGTTCCAGTGGCGAGAATTTATGGCCGACAAAACGAGGTTCTGGATGTTAAATGGCTTGAGGGCGAGCCGCATGGCTTCCACCACGTCGCTGCCCGCCATTGCGGCGACGCGTCGCGGCGGACCTGACAGTTTTGCCGCGACGGGCGCGCGTTTTCAAAAAAAAGAAAAGTGAACGACTACGACTCAGTCGATCGATTTCGACGAGCGAGCGATCCGAGGATCGAGCGGGGGACCGATAGGCTAGGGAGATCAACGCTGATCGATCAACGTCAGCCGAGACGCCCGAGTGAGTGGCTCACTATACGGCTTTTAGTGTGTGGTAGTACAAGATAGACTCAACATGGTCACATCTTACAAACGCCAGCACTCGACACGACGAAGGTGTATTGGGCTCGAAGGCGCGGTGAACACAACCGCCTCGAGCGTACCGCTCAAACACGAGCCGAGGGTGGAGGGGGGGGCGGCGGCGAAGAGGCGGGAGAGCTGGGTCCAGTGCGCTCTGCTGCTAAACGGAAATTTTGGTGAGACGTCTCTGTCTCACGGGTGTTTCGTCCCTGTCTCACTTGCATGATTTTTTCCGTCTCTCTGCGTCTCTCCAAGCGTCTCTCTGCTGTCACAGTGCTGAGTGTCAGTGTCGCCGGTGCGTCTCAGATGCGTCTCAGATGCGTCTCACATTCGTCTCTTTCGGCCGCGTATCACTCAGTCTCACGGCTGGGCTGAGACGTCACAATTCCTGAGCGAAGTGAGTCGTCTCACTTCCGTCTGAGACAGTGCTGAGCCACAATGAGACGTGGCGCAGGGCGGGGTTTGCGACGCCACAAGCCGCTGCTTGACTGAGTCGTCTCAGGTCCGTAGAGACCATGCTGAGCCAACCTGAGACGTAATTGTGAGACAGTGGCGATTGGGGAGACTCAACTCAGGCTGTGTCTGAGGTGCGGCCTGGCGGGTCTCGGTGAGTGTAGACGAGCCCCAAGCATAATCGCGCTCTCTGGCTCAAACGGCGCGTAGCCGCCGGTTGCTCTATCGCGCTCTCAGACGCAAACGGCGGGCGTAGCCGGTTGCGCTCGCGGGCAGGGCGGTTCGGGTTAGTGCCCAGCACTACGCTCTCGCCCTCTGTTCGTCGCGGCTACGCCCTCGGCTTGATGAGTACTTTGCACCGACCGCTCCGAGGTGAGGCGTGTCGGACGATCCCAACTAATCGCGCTCATATCGCGCTCCCTGGCCCAAACGGCGCGTAGCCGGTTGCTCTCGTGGGCAGGGCGGGTTGGGGCTAGTGCCCAGCACTACGCTCTCGCCCTCTGTTCGTCGCGTTCTTCACGCCGCCGCCCACGCCGCCGCCCACGCGCCGGCGGCGGCGGCGCCGTCATCCACGCCGCCGCCCGCGCCGTTGCCCCTGCCGCCGCCCCCGCCGCCGCCCCCGCCGCCGCCGCCGCCACTGCCGCCCTCGCCGCCCTCGCCCACCCCATTGCGCCACGCTGCTTCCCTCGCCACGTCGTTGCCCACGCCGCCGCCCCCTCAGCCCTTACAGCCGTCGCCGGGCGTTACCCACGCCGCCGCCCCACTCACCGCCACCGCCCTTGCCGCTGCCACACCTGGGCCACATACCGCCGGCGCCCTTGATTAGGCACCGCCGCCACCCTCGCCACCGTTGCCCACAACCGGTCCCACGCCGCCGCCCACGCGCCACGCCGCCGCCGACACCGCCGCCGGCGCCGCCTGTGCCAACGCCACCGCTGCCCTCCCCACACGAGCACCCACCTCGCCGGCTCGCCGCCACCCATGCTGTCGCCGCCCTCACCCCTCTGCCGACCGCGCTACAACTGGCTAGCAAAGACGACGCAGCCTATAGTCTCGACTCTCCCACCAATGTCTCACGATTGCGTCTCAGGTTGGCTCATGCAAGTGAGACGAGTCGCGCTCCTTGGCGCAGCAACTATGCCGTTGTGAGACCGAGTGAGACGAGGATTGCCGCTTGTTCACCGTGAGACGAGTGTGAGACGCTCTGAGAGGAAATGAAGAGACGTAGGAGAGACGACAGTGTCACACAGCAGGGGTGAACATTTGTCTCACTGGTGTCTCAAACACGTCTCTGAAGGTGACTGTGCCGTGTGTGTGACATCCTTGAGACAAAGTGAGACTGTTGCTGTGACCAGGCTGAGACAACGCAGAGATCGGTGAGAGTCCGTGAGACATTACTGAGACGCATTTGTGGCACAGCGTTGAGACAGGGACGAAACACCCGTGAGACAGAGACGTCGCTCACCTGTTCGCCCGAGACACACAAGACGACGGGCCGTAGGTATTGCCGTACACATGCCTCCCCCAGTCCCCAGACTACGGCTTTCACTCCGCAACCGGTTGCAACAATGCAAGAGACGTACAGTGTACCACACCGAGACGTCCAGGAAAGCTGAGTATGGCTACTCAGTCGAGCACATGGCGCTCCAGAACAAAACACACAAAGTTTCCGGCGAAAACTACCTCGTCGCCTCGCGTCACCGTGACATCTACAAGCCGCTTCTTGCCCTTCTCCCCGCTCACCTTGGCTTCGGCCGTCAGGCTGTCACCGCACTTCACTGGCTTGAGAAAGCGAGCCTCGGCAGAGCCTAGGACGACGTTTGGATCGTTGACAGCACACATCGCCGCGTAGTCCGCCAGTCCAAAGTAGAAGCCACCGTGCGTCAGTCCTCGGCCGTCAGCGCTCATGGTCGGAGTTGTCGTCATAGAGACCCTGGCGAAGCCTGGGCGCAGCTCGACCGGCGACCCGCTGAGCGTTCTGTCGATGCCGAGGTGAGTGTTTAAGCTGGTGGTGCTGCACGCGCGGCGCTGAAGCACCGAGCAGCCTCGCGCCGCAGCTCGCAGCATGCAGTGAAGCGCCCCTCCCCCACCCGGGGCGGTTTCGAGAAACCGCGCCTCTCCCCCCACCCCCACCCCCCGGGGCGGTTTCGAGTCACCGTTAGAGGGAACCTCGAGTACTGCCGCCGCCCTTCGTGCTCGGAAAATTCTCTATTTTATGGAGCTAAGTGCCTCGCCGCCCTCGCAGGAGTCGCTTAGGCGGCTCCCGTGGTGTGTTAGTGCCATATCGCGCCAGTCCCGTGCCCAGTGTCGTAAAAGAAAGAAAGAAAGAAAACAGACAACCCAAGGGAGGGATGGGAGGACGGCACGCCGCCACCACACAGGGATTTTAAGAAGAGGGGTGTGGTGCGCTAGCCGTGTCGTGCGAGGGAGTTTTGTTGTAAAACTCTAAACTAATTTATTCTGAACTCTATTCGAGTCAGGTAATGAACTCGGGGGCACGGGACGCGGCACACAAACGAAGAAGAAATCACGACTCTCACAGTGATTTGGGCTCGGCAGCTTGTTAGCCCTCAGCCGAAGCTGGGCTCTCACAAACGGGGCACAAACGCCAGGCTAGCTAGAAAGACGTGGAGGCACGTAGTGACGCAAGTGAGTCCAGGCGACTGTGGCGTCCTCCGACGGTGTGAAAGCAGACGCTGAGCGGCGCTCGACCGGCGGTTTCAGCCCGGGTCTGGGAGTGAGTGAAGTGTATGACGGAGACTGGGTGGACGACCGCCGATGTGGCAAGGGGACTGTCACCTACTCGAATGGGCCGAGGGGGCGAGCGAGCGCGCGTCGTCCATCGATCGCCAGCCAGCAGCCTGAATGAACACGTCTACACGTGCTTCCGAGCCGCGGATCGCGTCGGCGCGGCGGGGAGGGTGGAGGCGGACGAAAGGCGGTGGTGCGTGCTCAGGAGAGGATGTCGGCGATAAGCCTCCAGCATAGCGCTCGGCTTTGATCACAGTTCCTTGAGGAGTATAGCTACGCCACCTGGGGGGCTCTGGCCTGCCTCGAAACAGAAGCACGCGATATGCTGATAAGCCACAGCCAACGTAGCGCAGCATGGAGGACAACAGCCCTACCACCACCACCCCCGCCGCCACCATCGCCACCTCCCCCGCCGCCGACGACCCCACCGCCTCCGCCAACGCCACCACCGCCCGCCCCCTCACCGCCCTCGCCACCACCGCCCTCGCCACCATCGCCCTCGCCACCCTCGCCGCCGCCACCCCCGTCGCCACCACCACCAGTGCCACCGCCACCCTCGCCGCCCGCACCTCCGCCGATACCACCAAAGCCTCAACCGCCCGCCGCCTCCCCTCTCGCCGCCTCCCCTCTCGCCGCCTCCCCTCTCGCCGCCTCCCCTCTCGCCGCCTCCCCTCTCGCCGCCTCCCCTCTCGCCGCCTCCCCTCTCGCCGCCTCCCCTCTCGCCGCCTCCCCTCTCGCCGCCTCCCCTCTCGCCGCCTCCCCTCTCGCCGCCTCCCCTCTCGCCGCCTCCCCTCTCGCCGCCTCCCCTCTCGCCGCCTCCCCTCGCCAACAACCCTGCTACCACGAGAAGCAAACGGAAGAGAAAGGTCGAAACCGAGCCAGTCACAAACCCTCAAGCGGCCCAGGGGTCTCACCAGGAAACCCCTGGGGTCCCGTGGGCCCGGGCGCAACGCATTCTCAGACGCCGATCTCCTCCTTCCACCACCGCCCCGGCCGCCCCCATCGCCGCCAACCCGGCTACCACAGCCCTCACCGCTGCAACAACCGCCCTCGCCACCCCCACCACCACCGCCACCGCCCTCACCACGCCCACCGGCGCCGACCTCGCTGCCGCCACCAACCTCGCCACCGCCACTAAAACAAGCGACTACGACACCCGGCCGCCCTAGATGGGCCACAGCGCTGCTCTGGTACTCCTTTTGTCTGCTCGCAAGGCCAATGCGGCGGCTGCAGCTGATCTACAGCTCACTCACACAGAACCCACTCACACACAACGCAATGAGACTCGTACACTAACCCGGA
>NW_005200969.1:4072-5377 GCF_000372725.1 Emiliania huxleyi CCMP1516 | reverse complement strand
CCGGATAGAGTCGCGTCGCCCGTGGCTGCGACAGAGGCTGCGGCAGAGGCTGCGGCAGAGCAAGCGGCAGAGGCTGCGGCAGAGCAAGCGGCCACCGCCGACCCCGCCGTCCCCGCCCCCTCCACGGCGCGGGCTCAGGCGGCGCCGACGGCCGTCCCGCGCAAGCGCGGCGGCAAGCAGCAGCAGCCGCAGCAGCAGCAGCAGCAGCAGCAGCAGCCGGGCGGGCGGCGCAAGCCGGGCAAGCCGCGCGGCAGCGAGGGCGGGAGGGTGCGTGGGTGCGTGACGCGCGCGCGGCAGGCGGCGCGGAAGAGGTTCGCCCCGGCGGCCGCCGCCGCCGCCGCTGCCCAGCGCCGGCTCGTTAGCTGGGCGGCGACGCTGGTGGGGAGGCTTGAGGCCGCGGCGGCGGCGTCGGAGCGCGTGCAGTGTGTCCTGTCGCTGCCGTGGTCCTCGGCCCGCCTCCAGTCGGCGGCGGTGGCGGCCGCGGCGGTCGTCTTCGTGGCCGTCGCCGCCGTGTTCGGCTCCCCGCCTAACGCCGACCGCCCCGGCGGCATCGCCGCCGCCGCTCTCCCCCCCGGCAGCGGCGGCGCGGCTGGCGGCGGGGGCGGCGCGCCTCTTGTGCTGCTGTGGCTTGAGCTGCTCCTGGGTGCTGCGTTTGTGGCGCGGCTTGAGCGGGTGGGCGGCGTGCTGGCGCGGCTGTGCAGTCCGGCGCCGCGCGACCGCGCGACCGCCGCCGGCCGCTGACGCGCGGCTAGGGCGTCGGGGGAGGTGGTCGGGCGGCACAACGGGGCGCCAAGCGCTGCCTGGCCTTTACCCCTCCCCCTCCCGCCCACCCCACCCCCCTCTTCCCCCTTTTTGGAGATAGACGATGGCAGCCCAGGCCGCCCATGCCGGCAGCCTCTCTGCCCCCGGCCCGCAGTAGGGTGGGTTCCTTCCCCCCCCCTCCCCCCCCTCCCCCCCTCCCTCCCCCCCCCCCCCCTTTCGATGCGCATGCTGCGGCGACAATACCCACTCCATGTGTACACGCATGGATGACGTGGCTGTGTGCAGTGCCGCGCCCCGCGACGCGACCCCGCCCGTGATGATGCTGCGTCTGCCTCGTCTCGGCTCTAGCGCGCCCCTGTCGGCCTGTGCCCTGGGGGGGAGGCGTCACAGCCACGGACTAGCGCACTTGGCGATCGTTTTTTATCTCGCAGGCTAGAAAAATCAAGAGCCTCTGTCTCTTGGCCACTCTCTAATTTGGCTGGGGTTCCAACTTCCATTTCACAAGTGCGGGCACAGCCCGCGTGACACAACACACAATCTATT
>NW_005200969.1:0-3735 GCF_000372725.1 Emiliania huxleyi CCMP1516 | reverse complement strand
CACACCTAATAATTGCACTATTAGCCCCTCTGAGCTAATAGTAGCACTATTTGAAATCGCTATTAGCCTTTTCCTCATTATGAGGCTAATAGTTTGACCAGTGCAGCAGCATCTGCACCACCAGCAGCAGCAGCAGCAGCACCACCACCACCAGAGAGAGAAGCGCACCTGCCCGACGCCGCCCGCCGCGTCACATGCTCGCGACGCGCGCGTCGAGCCCAGTCGCAGAGCCGCGCCGCTCCAGCAGCAGCATCTGCACCAGCAGCAGCACCATCACCACCAGCAGCAGCAACAGAGAGAGGCAGTGCAGGCGCAGAAGCGCTCGCAGAGCGGCGCGCAGCGCCGCGCACGCCACGCTGCGGACCGTCGGACGAGCGCAGCGTACGTCGGCGGCGAGCCGCGTCGCCAGCCGTCTCGCGAGAGAGCGGCGCCGCCGCGTGCGCGCAGCAGCCGCCGCGGCAGAGGCGAGCCGCGGCGACGTCCGCACAACGGATAACTGCCATTGGCGGTTTTTCACACACACACGCGTGGCTGGACGCCAAGGACGCGTGCGACTCCTTCGATTCACAAAACGCCGGCGCCACCGTGCCGCACCGGGAGGCCACCTCCCTCATCAGCCACTCGCAGGTGGGCTCGGGAGCTTGGCTGCTCCGCCTGCCCGACGCCACAGTGCCTCGCTCCATCATCCCCTCCGATACCTTCCTCTCGGCGTGCCAGCACCGCCTCGGCCTCTACCTTACCGCCCTCGATGACGTGTACAACGCGCTCGAGGAGCGCGGCGTTACCATCACCCAACACCAACGCCTCGGCGACCATTGCCTCAATTCCGCCAACGCCACCCACCGCCACAACGCCGCACTTGCAGCCGTCCACCGTGCGCTCACCAGCGTCACGAGCGACGCCCTGCCAGTTGGCTCGATCCAGCTGGCCGACAAGGGAGACGGGACCCCCGCCTCCAAGGCTGAGCGGAGGGGCTACTACGCCCACGTCAACAAGGGACACATCCCAGACTTGATCCGCTTTGGCTCCACGACCACGTGCTGGGAGTTCAAGTGCTACACTCCGTTCCTCCCCTCCGGCGCAAAGGGCAACGGCTCTGCTCGCTGCGGAGGCGCCGCCTCCCGTGCCGACGGGCACTTCATCGCGCTTGGCAACACTGAGGAGCACCTCTCTGTCGTCCTTCTCGGCCACCCCCAACGGGGTGACCCGGACACGGAGGAGCAGTTGGACCGCGTCAGCGGCGACGGATGGGTGGCAGCGAAGGACGGCGATTACGCTGACGCCCTCGCCAAGGGCCACACGGTCATCCTCCTCGTGACCGAGTCGACCGGAGCATTCTCCGCCGACCTCGATCGCGTCCTCCGCCAGCTTGCGAGGACCGCACGCGCTAGTGGGTCCATTGACCACACGCCGTATGGCACCTCTCGCGCGTCCACCCGCTCACACTACACCTTCCACTCCGCCGCCATCTCCGCCGCCATCGTCACCGCCGACGCCCTCACCATCCAGAACTCGGCCGCCGCCCTCGGCTTCGAGCTCACCCTCGACCCTCGCGATCTCGCCCGGCGCTCGACGTCGGGTCCTCGGCCGCCATTGCGGTCGGCGCCACCACCTCCTCCCGCCCCCCCCGCAGCCAACGCTGCCGCGCGGCCGCCAATGCGACCGACCCCACCCTCCTTCCCCGACCCCGCCCTAAACGCCCCCGACAGCGAAGCCCGCGCCGCGCGCGGCACCCCCACCGACTCTGCCTCCGACCCCAGGGCCTAGGCGGCCCGCCATGAAATCTAGCCGTGTGTGCTGGCGTCCGGGTCCCAGCGGGGTTTCACGTAACAAGTACACACCACCCACACAACATTTACCAGCCCCGTCGGCCACATCAAATGCAATTAGGGAACCCCCCCGAAAGCGTCGGAATCTCGCCTCAACAATGCTCCTCGCCGCGCCGCTCCTCTCTCTCAGCCTCGTGCTCCACCCTGCACTCATGCGCACTGCGCCCATGCACTCTGCGTCCATGCGCCTTGCGCCCATGCGGAGCGTCACGTTCATGGCCGACCAGCCAACAGTTGAGCCACCCGTGTATGACGTCGACGAGGTGCAGGCGGGGGAGGCAAAGGCGGAGGCGGAGGCGGCAGCGGCGAAGGCGGCAGAGGAGGCGGCGGCAGTGAAGGCGGTAGAGGAAGCGGCGGCGGCAAAGAAGGCGGCGGAGGAGGCGAAAGCGAAGGCGGCGGCGGAGGCGGCAGCGGCAAAGGCGGCAGCGGAGGCGGCGGCGAAGGCAGCGGCGGAGGCGGCAGCGGCAAAGGCGGAAGCGGAGGCGGCGGCAGCGGCTAAGGCGGCGGAGGATGCGGCGGCGGCGGAGGCGGCTCGCCAGGCCACCGCACCGGCTGGTTTCGTGTGGGGTGAGACCTATTGAGCGATTGACTCGCGCCGTTTTCTCCAATTGTCCAATACTGCCGTTATTGGGCACAAACCCGCCTCTGAAGACACATCTGTATGTGTAAGTCTGGTGCACTGGCAGGAGCAATACTCGCATAGGGGACGTCCCCCCTACCGGCGCACGCATTGGGCGTCGCCGTGAGCAACCAAGCATCCCAAAGCTGACTTGTGTGGCTGCTTGTGCTGCCTGCTCATGAGCAGGCAGCACAAACAAGCGCTCAGGCCTCAGCAGGCAGCACAAGCAGCCACACAACCCAAAAGCTGACTTGTGTGGCTGCTTTGTGCTGCCAGCCCATGAGCAGGCAGCACAAGCAGCCACACAACATAAGACATCTTACTGCAAAAGAGGCATCTCGCTGCATTCTCGCTGCATCCCGCTTCATCTCGCCTAGGCCTCGCCTCATCTCGCCTCACGCCTCGCGCTCAGGCCACTCTCGCTCTCTGGGGTGGCGCGGGGGCCCTCGGAGGCACCGTGCGCCGCGCCGCAGTGCGGAAACGGGGCCCCGGCTCCACTAGTCTCCACTAGCACCGACTTCCCGATCTAACCTGGTCTAAGAGAGGGCAGATTTGGAGAGATCTCGAGGAGCACATACAGATAGACCCTCTAACCATCAGAAAACTCCAACCTGACCGGTCGTACTGACCGCCCACAGATCACTCCAGACAGCAGACAGGCCGACGTCTGCACGCGGCCGGCCGGGCGAGAGGCTTGACACGATCCGACCCTGCGACCCTGACGCTGCTGCTCTAGCTATCAGCCATGCACTGCTGACTGCTGCCACAATATGCGACCGGTGCTGGCCCACTTGGCGGCCTTCCCGGTCAGTGGTGAGGCGCAGTCCAGAGCTGTCGATGGCGCGATGGCGATGCCGCACTGGTCCCACATTGGTGACACGAGACCACCACCTTTGCCGGTCCAAGAGAGAGGCACCGGCGCTGTCCTGAGAAGGAGCGTGGTCCCTCTTGACTGCCCATGCGCGCGAGGCTGTGTAGGCACAGCCTCGAGAGTGCCAGCAGCCAATCCGAGGCGACGCGCATTGCGCCAGAAGCGTGGCTGCACACGATGGAAGGACACCTTCCTACTGACCCTAGGATCAGGTCGTCACTGAATGCTTGGTACTAAGGCCGCGAGCTATGCAGGTGATCAATTCTGCATCATGGCACGGTCAGCAGCGCCGACAGGTTGTCGCAAGGCGTGATAGCATGGCCGCAAGTACGCCGAATTCCCATGAATTTAAACAAAACAACTCTCTCACAGCAGACAGGCTCGACACAGGTGCGAACTGCGCGGCAGCAGGACCA
>NW_005200970.1:285265-301990 GCF_000372725.1 Emiliania huxleyi CCMP1516 | reverse complement strand
GTGGGGCGCTCTGACGTCGCGCCGGTGGTGCGGCGCGGCACGGTGGCCAGACGGCGTCGGGTTGGGCAGCAGCAGGGGTGTGCGGTCGTGGCAGCACGAGGCCAGGGGCGCGCACGCACTCACGCAGGGCAAAGCCTGTGACCGAGAAAAAGAATTTAAGGGTGTAAAACGACCCCGTTTTTGCCGCGGCTGCACAGCCGCCTGCCGGCAGCCTCACAATCCGGCCGGCCAAGCGCGGCCGGCGCAAGGCTGCGCCCCGCGTCGACAGGAACGCGCTCTCCGCGCGCGGCGACGGTGTGCCGCCGCGGCGTTCGCGCTCCTCATCGCCTGACGCGCCGCCTGCGAAGCGGGCCTCTTCTGCCGGCTCCTCCGTTTGCGGCTACGACTCCGAGGCGCCGGAGGAGATCCAGAACGAGGCGCTCTACCGGGCCTGCCGCGCGTACGGCTTAGGTGAGCAATTCCTCGCTGCGGCGCAGGACGAGGGCACATTCGGCGAGTGGCTCGACGAGCTACCCTTCGAGGTGGCTGCGGCGACCGCCCGGCTGCTCAAGCACCACGCGCGCTCCGGCGCGTGGGTCGAGCTCTCGCCCGGCAACCCTAGCCAGGCCTCACGCGCTGGCCGCGACCGCGACCGCTCGAGCCCGAACTGCCCGTCAGATATGTCGGAATTGTCGGAGAATAGCGACTAGCACACCTCTGAGTCCCAGAAACCCGAGGAGTCATACAGTCCACCTGTGTGATGCACGCCCTGCGAGCGGGGCGGGGTGCGCACTGTCCCTCTGTGTTCATGTGCGTCGCCCATCTCTCCCTGGAGATGACTGCTCTATTTATTTATTTATTTATTTTGCCCATGATCGGAGTGGGAGTCAGAAATGTGGTCCTCAGAGAAAAAGAAATTTACAACAAAAGCTCGCACGACATCGATTCACGCGACAGGCGAAAGAAATGAAGGAAACCAACTCCCTCTCACAACACACAGGTTCGACACAGGTACGAGAAAAAGAATGAGAGTCGCAAGATTCACAGCAGACGACGGCTTCGTGTGTGTGTGTGTGTGTGTGTGTGTGTGTGTGTGTGTGTGTGTGTAGCCACGCAAAGCTTGCTCGGATGGCACGCCCTGAGGAGGCACGGCCTGTCTGGAAGAAGCGGTTTTCAACCCCTGACATGCCATTCATCTGACATTCACAAACCTCACGCCCATCAAGGGATCGCGTGCTCATGTTCTGGAACGCGTGCCACTTCCATGTCATCCACGGTCCAGAGTATGCTCGCATGCCAGTATGATTTCCTTGGTACATGGAGCTTCCCGGGTCGGAGAAGGCGGGCTCGCTAAAGACGCTCGCCTCGTCCACGATGCTGAAGCCTCGTCCTGTTGTGGTGACCGGCCACCTTCTGTGCTGCAGAAAATATGCGAGCGACAGGTACTGATATCGGGTATTGCTGTCGCCCATGAACACGACGGATTTTCCCCGAAGCGAGGATACGAGACGGGCGTCCTGATCGTCGACGCCGTTGCAAAAGCTGCTTGCCACACGCCGGAGTCGTTCCTGGCGTCTGGGGTTCCAGCTCCAGACTCCTTCATCCACACGAGAGGGTGGCAGCATGCTGTCACAAAAGCCCGAAGGGAAGGCGTACGTCGTGGCGTTGCGTATCATATGTCGTACCTCAGAGGAGGTTGCCTGACCAAGCCTCTGAGGTATCCGACGTCGTACCTCAGAGGCGGCGGAGGCTGCGAGCAGGGCAAACATACGCATGATTCCGTAGGGCGCAGCGGCACTTACGAACACGGCGAGCTACTCGAGTAGCGAGCTTCGGCGTGCTCGCACTCTAATCCCGCTCACGACCCGTGTCTCGCGCCCCCCCTACCGCGTTGGTGTCCAGTCCGAGCCTGGCTGTTCTTCACCTTTACACCTACCTACCTACCCGTGTTATGGTCCTTTCCACAGCCCTCATTCATCCACCCCAGGCCGTGGTTTCTTAGCTCCGGCCGGCAAGCCAGAGAGAGAGAGCCGGCCCGAAGGATTTTTAGGTAAGAGGTAAGCTGCGGTCCGCGAGGGCGATGCCAGAGACTGCTGCCGAGTCGGCTCTCTGGATGACGGGAAGACGCACACACGCCTCCATCTACTCCACTCAGAACACCGCAGACTTGGAAAGTGACAAGTGCGCGCGCCGCAGGCGAACAGAAATTTTGAGCTGGGGCTCCCATTCACATTCGTGTCCGGCCTTTTCTCGGGGCCGCGCCTGCGGCGCGCCGTGGTTTCTTAGATTTTTGCGGAAATCGCTCGGCGTGGTTTCTTAATGCCCAGTGTTGTGCGAGGGAGTTTTGTTGTAAAATTCTTAATGCCACGTTTTCTTAATGCCCGCAACCCACTGTAAGCCCCGGGGCAGGAGCGGAACCCAAAGCGCAGAACCAACCCTCGGAGACGCGACCTGTGTTTACTTTACGGCCCTTTCCTGCGAACGCGCACCCCCCCAGGGCTAGGGCTCTCTAGCCCGTAACCCGATATAATCGATCATCCGGCCCGCTGGGTGCGCTTCTTTTAGCTCCCCGGCCCTGGATGTGAGGTTGATGACTGCACTCCAAGTGCTCCAAGTGCTGAACTCTACATTCGCTTTCCCCCCCTTCCAAGTTCCCCTCGGGGGGGGGGGGAAGTTTGCAACTACATTCAACCTTTCTACGTTTAGTTCTACGTGGGAAAAAATCGGAGCTCGAGTTGCACTCGTTCGCAAGGGGAACGGGAGGACCGAGGGCGCACCGGCTTTTTCCCCTCCGCATGCCGTGATTGATCCCCACAAGCGGCCCAGGATGGCAGAACTGGCCGTTGCCAGGCTGTGCGTGGACTATTGTGCGCCTCGGCGAGGCGCTTCCGGACATCCGTATGTATGTATGTGTAGTAAAGGTGAAGAACAGCCGGATTTCACGTCGACGTGTGTGTCGTGAGAGATACTGCAGTAGCAGATCCACACGCAGAGAAAAGCTGTATGAGCACTGTAACTGCTCAGCTCGAACCACATTGTGTTTTTTGTATGGCGCTCTACGGCTTTACGCGCGTACGGCTCTACGGGGGGTCCGCGTCGTGTCGCGGTGAGCGGGCGGGCGGACGCTGGACAGGGTAAAAGGGTTGCGCAGGGGGTTGGCGCGCGCTCTCGTTGGCTCGACGCTCATCAGTAATCTCGCTAATATAACAATCATCATATAGTCAGCTTGCAGAATCAGGCCGCGCGAGGGAAGCTCACCTCGACGTACCTCCCCGTGCAGTCCGCGTAGGCGGGCGTCACCTCCACGTACTCCGCCGCCTCGAAGGCGGCCTCCACCTCCTCGCGCTCCCGCCGCTCCGCTACCCAGCGGTGCACGAAACGAGCGAGCTGCTCTGCGCCCCACCCGTCGCACCCCGCCGCACCCTCCCCGTCCGCGGCGTGGAACTCGCGCAGCACTTGCGACGGCCGAGAGCCGCGCCGCAGCCGCTCCTGCACGAAGCCGAGGCAGTACCGGAATGCCTCGCCCTCGCCGTCCTCGGAAGGCGGAGGCGCCGCCGCCGCCGCCGCCGCCGCCGCCGCCGCGGCCGCCGCCGCCGCCGCCGCCGCCGCCGCCCTCACCGCCGCCGCCGCTCCCCCCACCGCCGCCGCCGCAAGCTTTGCTGGGCGAGCCCTCTTGCCCGCCCCCTCCCTCGCCTCCCCCCCCCCTTCCCCCCCTCCCCCCCTTCCCCCCCTTCTCCCCCCCCCCTCCGCCGCAGCCTCCTCCTCCTCCTCCTCCTCCGGCGACGGTACCGTGTGCGCGCGCAGCTCGAAGACGCACGACGTCCGAGGCCCGTCCGCGTGCCTACCCCGAGATCACCCGAGATCACCCGAGATCACCCGAGATCACCCGAGATCACCCGAGCTCACCCGAGCTCACCCGAGCTCACCCGAGCTCACCCGAGGTCACCCCGAGATCACCCCGAGATCACCCCGAGATCACCCCGAGATCACCCGAGATCACCCGAGGTCAGCCGAGGTCAGCCGAGGTCACCCGAGGTCAGCCGAGGCCAGCCGAGGCCCCTCCCCGCGCGCCCTTCACGGTAATCTCGAGGACTCTCGGGCCATCTCGGGCCATCCCGAGGACTCTCGAGGTCTCTCTAGGCCCTCTGGCGCCTCACGCGGTGCAGCGACGCCTCGTACCGGCCGGCGGAGAACAGCTGGAGCGACTCGCCGCACAGCACGAGCACCTCCTCCTCGCCGACGCACAGCGCCTGCTACGGTGGCGGGTTTCTCTTTCGTTTTCTCGGGGGGGGACGTCTCTGCTTGTTCTCTGCCAGCGCACAGCGCAGCGCCTTCCTTCTCTGTGGGGTTGGATTTGGGTACCGGGGTTGGTAGGGTACTGCTGGTAGGCGCTGCGCGCCTCTGCGTCCACCCACGTCGCGGTCGCGCGATCTAGCACCTGCAAGCTCGGCATGCTCGGTGTGAGGCGAGCACGGCGGTGGAGGAGAGCGCCGGTGACTGGTAGAATGACTCCGCTTCACTTGTGTCGCGAGTCGGTGACTGGTAGAATGACTCCGCTTCACTTGTGTCGCGAGTCGGTGACTGGTAGAATGACTCCGCTTCACTTGTGTCGCGAGCTGGTGGTTGGTAGAATGACTCCGCTTCACGCGTGTCGGAGCACCTGCAGCCCCGGCACGCGCGACGCAAGCGTGAGCGTCAGTAGGCCCGGGTCCGCGTGCGCGCGCCTATGCACGGCCCTGCATGACTCGGCTTGCTGGCTGGTTGGCAATGGCGCCTGCTCACACAGAGAAAGAGAAAAACACACGGTCCTACAGGGAGAGGCACTAGCGGTCGGAACAGCGTCAGCAGGCCGGGGTCCGCGCGCATGCTGGCCAGCCCGGCATACTGCCACTGGCACTGTCTACTGTCACTGGTACTCGCGCGCGCAAGCTGGCCAGCCCGGCATGCTGCCACTGGCACTGTCTACTGTCACTGGTACTCGCGCGCGCATGTTGGCCAGCCCGGCATGCTCGTTCGGGTACACAAACAAGTCGAGGACAGAGAGATCGCCGGCGGCGGCAGCCTGCGCCGCCCTCGCCGCCTCCAGCCGCTCGCCGCCGCGCAGTCGCCGCAGCAGCTGCACCGCGAGGCCCTGAAGCGCCGCGGCCGCAGCTGCGACGCACGGCCGCAGCTGCGAGCTGGGCGGCCTTGCCGGCCACGGCACGAGCTCAAGCGCGGTGGCGTCTGTCAGCAGGTGGAGCTGGTGCCGCTGCAGCCGGCCCTGCCGGTCCAGCACGCTGTTGACGCCGACGCCGGCGAGGGGCAGCCGCGAGCACTGCGACCGGCGGCGCGTCTGCGTGTGCTCGGCGTGCACGTGCCGCCGGGCGATCCCCATCGAGTGGCCGCGGCGTCGGTGATGCAGCAGCGCTCTGCTGCCCGCCGCCTCTGCTGCTACGAGGGTGGCGAGGTCGCTCTGCTCGAGGTGCGTGAGGACACAGTACCCGTGCGCGGAGAGGAGCTCGTCGAGCGCAGACGAGGAGGGCGAGAGCGCGAGCGAGAGGCGCAGCCGCGGGAGGGCGGACATCGCCCAGCGGCGGACTCGCAAAAAAATTCCGACCTCCGAGACTCCAAGTGCTCACTTCTCCCATCCCTCCCTTGGGTTGTCTGTTTTCTTTCTTTCTTTCACTGGGCACGGGACAGGCGGACGCCCAAGGGTGGGCGACGGCTAGCGCACCACACCCCTCTCCTTAAAATCCCTGTGTGGTGGCGGCGTGCCGTCCTCCCATCCCTCCCTTGGGTTGTCCGTTTTCTTTCTTTCTTTTTACGGGACTGGCACACACACACACACACACACACACACACACACACACACACACACACACACACACACACACACACACACACACACACACACACACACACACACACACACACACACACACACACACACACACACACACACACACACACACACACACACACACACACACACACACACACACACACACACACACACACACACGCACGCACGCACGCACGCACGCACGCACCTCCCCAGAAATCCCGAGGAGCCGTGCAGTGCCTAGATAAGTCTGTGTGCTGTGTGGTGCACGCCCTCCGAGCGGGGCGGGGTCTGCCCGTCGGGTTGCTGCCCTAATCCCACCAGGGGTTGTCTGCTCTTGAGCACTTGAGCACTGGATAGGGTCGATTCCGCATGGTACGGGACCCCTCGATCGTCTCGCCCTCCCTCACTGGTGTGTTCATCGGGGGGGGTCATAACAAACACGGTACAGTCTGCTCTATTTATTTATGGCGCGCACTGGTAAAGGATCCCAACGGAACCGGACCCTGTGAAGAAGGGGAGATACGGTCAGCGTTTGGGGCGGGAATGTGGGGAGGAAAGCTGCCGAACACGTGGGAGCCGATAGACGCGGAGATGTACGCGATACTCGGTACTCGCATACTTACGCAAAATGGCGAGCGCGAGCGATGCGCAATCGCGGCGGTGCTTAGTGCTATGCGACTGCAAACCCGCGCTGCAGCAGATTGAGAATGCGCACCGCAAAGGGATGCCAGAAGGCCTGAGGGACTGGGAGAGCGGTGTGCAGTGAGAGAGAGAGTGGAGTGAGAGAGTGAAGTGACGGTAAACGAGATCTTAGTTTGTACAGCTTAATGGAATAAAGGGAGGAGAGGGGGGTAGAAAGGTGTCTCTCTTTGCAAGAGGATGAGAAAAGGATGGATTCAAAGAAATAAAGCCGGATTAGAGGGGCGCAAGGACGCGGCAAGGGCAAAAGGGAGGAAAGAGGGGGGGAAAGGGAGGGAAAGAGAGGCGGGCTCCTGGAGGCGATTGCTTACTATAGATCGAAGCTAGAGGCGGTGGTCTTCATGTGGGTGCCAGCACACGTGGGAATAGCCTGCAACGCATACGCCGACGCGGTGGCGACAGCATACCTCGGAAATAACGACACGGAGGACGCCTCGAAAGTGGTGCGGGACGCGGTGCGAACGCGGCCATGCATGTACACAGCGAGAAGGGAGGCGGCAGAGGACGCAGAGAGGAGGGAGATAGTGGACCGACGGACGTACGGGCACATGTGTCAGAGCGCGCACGAGTGGGTGTGCGAGCAATATCGAAAGACGGTGAGGCCTCGACAAATGATCGCAGTGGGCGTCAGAAGAGTCGTCCTTGCTCGAGGAGAGCTCGATAGACTCGAGGGGCCAGGATATGCCGCGAGGAGGGCGAAGTTGCGCCGAAAGGCGAAAGAAGCCGCGAGAACAAGGGACCGGCAGGCGGCGGCGTCGCAGGCCGAGGCAGAAGAGAGCGACGCGACAGAGGAAGAAGTGACAAGGGAGAGAACGACGATGTAGTGGGACGACCGCGAGGTGGCATGAAGGTTGCAGCGAGAAGCGGCGAGAGACTGCGAAGAGAGATAGGAAGAGGCAGACTCCCTAGGGTGGGCGACGGCTAGCGCATCACACACCTCTCCTTAAAATCCCTGTGTGGTGGCGGCACGCCGTCCTCCCACCCATCCCTCCCTTGGGTTGTCCGTTTTCTTTCTTTCTTTCTTTACTGGACACGGACTGGCACGCACTGGCACTAACACAGGTACACAAGAAAAATAATTACCCTGCCTTTTTGTTTTCTTTAGTGCGTGACCCGTTCTTTTTCATTTTCAACCGAGCGTGACAGCCTAATCACCGCGCGAGCCGCTGTTGAGCAGAGCCGCTGTTGAGCAGAGCCGCTGTTGAGCAGAGCCGCTGTTGAGCAGAGCCGCTGTTGAGCAGGTCGCTGCCGCCACCTCTGTGGCCGACTCCCAAGGAGTAATACGTGATGCCGAAGAGCGGCGCTACCGCAACCTTCCGTTCTGCTCGAGCTCTTGCGTGGGGCAAGCCTCGGGGAGCGAGAGCGGCTGATCTCTCCGCCGCGGCCGCAGAGCAAGAGGACGGTCCCCAGGACGACACAACAGGTCGTCCAGCTGCTTTCGCCTCCCGCCACCCGCCAGCACCGCCTCTAGCACCGCCCCGTTCCACGCGCTCCGCGTTGCCGCCCCTGCCGCTGCTGTTGGAAGCGCTCTCTCTCGCGCGCCCCGGCGCCATCCGATGCCTACATACGGTCGCGCTCTCCCCGGTGCAGGAGATGCTCAAGTGGGCTGCACCGCCTCCCAGAACAACGAGACGGAGCTCCGCAAGCTCAGGGACGAGATCCAGTCGCTCAAGGACGAGAACCAGTCTCTCAAGAACCAGTCGCTCAAGCAGGGCGAGAACCAGTCACTCAAGGAGAAGAACCAGTCGCTCAAGGACGAGATCCAGTCGCTCAAGGACCAGCTCCACAACGTCGGCACGCCGAGCGCGATCGCCCCTTCGCGCGACGGCAAGGCCGACGCATTCCACGCACCGCTGCCTTCGCCCACCCTCACACGCCGCCATCCGCTGCCGCCTCCCTCTCCGCCGCCGCCGCGTCCGCGTCTGCCTCCTTCTTTCCCCGCCGCCTCGCCACCCTCCCCGCCGCCTTACCCCCTCCCTCTGTCCACTCCTCTCAGGTCGACGCAGAGCCCCCCGCGGAGTGGGGCGTCGCCGGCTGGGTGGACTCCCTCGCCCTAACCGAGGTGGTGGCCGAGGCGCTGAAGGAGCCGGCCGGCACCGACCCATTCAAGTACGTGCTCAGCCTCTCGCTCGCCGACCTCGAGAGCAAGCTCGAGGCGGTGAAGCTGAGCGGACTCGCTGCGCGCCTCTGGTCCGCCATTGAGAAACTGCACGGCCAGAGCGCCGCGACCGGGGCGGCGCTGAACGCCAAGTTCGCCGCGGAGGGCGACGCGTTCAAGGGCGAGATGGGCTTTGGCGGCGTCGAGCAGTTCTACGGAGGCGTGCTGCACGCCAGTAGCTTGCCTATCCTACCCGCCCACTCTTACCAGCGACCCCCGTCCCCTGCCCTGTGAGCAGGCCTCGAGAAGCTCATCGGGCCGCCGCTTATGGTGGAGGGCTCGCTCCTCAAGGCCATGGAGACGGAGCACTGCGCAGAGAAGGATGCGGAAGTGCCGTTCGACACCTCCAACGGCATCGAGGGCGCGACCTCCAAGCTCGAGTGGGAGTTTGTGGTCAAGCCCGTGGTCGCGGACCAGGACAGCCGCTACGCGGAGCGCGGCGGCGACTTCCGCACGGCTCACCGCGAGTGGTGCCGCAAGCCGGAGCCGCTCTCTGTCTTCGAGAAGAAGATGGCGGACGAGATGAACCCGAGGCTCGAGAAGGCGGGGCAGGCGCCGCTCACCAAGGAGGAGCTCATCGCCGGCCGGATGTACACGGGGCCGATGTACGAGAAGTACAACGGCGTCCTCCGCTTCTCCTCAGCGCGCGATGCCGACGGCGCTGTTCTGCTGGAGTACGCCTCGATGGAGGAGGTGCCCTTTCTGCAGAAGAAGTGCGGCTGGCTTCACCTCGGCGAGTGGGCTGCGACGGCGGCAGGCAAAGGCGAGGCCGCGGTGCGCTGGACGTGGCACAACCAGTACTCGACCACCATCCACGCGATCAACTCGATCATCGTCAAGCTGTCGCCGCTGACCAGGATCACGCCGCTCTACCGCGGCTGGACGGGCGCCACGCTCCCGGAAGCCTTCTTCAAGCCGGACGCGCTCGGCTTCCGCGGCGGCGTGGAGTACGGCTTCTCGTCAACCACCACCGACCGCGCGCAGGCGGTGCACTACGCGGCGGGCAAGGCGTCGACGGTGCTCGAGCTCGTGATGGGCATGATCGACCGCGGCGCCGACATCTCGTGGCTCTCGCAGTACCCGCACGAGAGGGAGACGCTGCTGCCGCCGCTCATGGGCCTGCAGGTGCGCCAACCTCGCCCCACCTCCCTCCCTGCCCCCTTCTCAGCCTCATCGCCTCCCCCCCCTTCCCGACACCTGCAGGTGCGGTCGACGGGCGTGGAGGGCAGCACGCTCGTCGTCCAGTGCAGCTTCTCCATCAATATGGCCTCGCTCACGCTCGAGCAGGTGGCGGGCAAGCGCAAGAAGCTGCTCACCGACATGGGCGCGCAGATGGCGGCCGAGGTGCGCCGCGGGGTGGCGGAGGAGGCAGCGGAGGAGGCGGCGCAACTAGTGCGCGCCCACCTCGGCCTCGAGCGATGCGCGGACGCCGGAGGCGCGGAGGACAAGCGACTCAAGGCGCCGCTCGGCGACGATGCTGAGGCGTACAACTCTGACGTGCGCTTCCAAGCGGCGGTGGGCGACGCGCTCAAGGTGAAGCGCGCGGCGGTGCTCGCGGCGACGATGCAGCACGGCGGCAGCGGGCTTGCCGCGGCGATGGATACGGTACTGCCGCTGCAGGCCGGCCGCGTCGATTTGACGGGGTTCGAGCTTGGCGGCGAAACCGACTGGATCAAGGCGAGTGAGGTCGAGGGCGAGTCCAAGGAGGTCGGGGCCAAGGTGATCTACGAGGGGCGCGAGATGGTCGTGAGCAAGGGCGTGGACTCCGACGGCGATCTGAAGCTGAATGTCGACGCTGATCCCGTGATGGTGGGAGCAGTGGTCGCGTGGATGGAGTCGGCGCCGTCGGCGCTGATGTCGCTTACGCTGGACTGGAGCAAGGCGTGCGACCGCGTGCGGGAGGCGGTGCTCGACGTGGTGCGGACGACGCGCACGCTCGTCGCGCTGAGCGTGGGCGAGAAGGGGGCGATGACGCTCAACCCGCAGCAGCTCAACGGGCGCGAGGCGGTGCCGTCGCTCGATTTGACGAACAAGGGCATCGGACCCGGATCGGCTGCCGTCATCGCGGCGGGTCTCTCGGTCAACGGGGTGCTGACCGATTTGCGCCTCAACTTCAACATTATCCGCGACGAGGGCGCGAAGGCGATCGCCGAGGCGCTGCGCAGCAACGGGGTCTTGACCAGCCTAAACCTCTACAGCAACTGCATCCGCGACGAGGGCGCGGCCGCGATCGCCGAGGCGCTGCAGGGCAACGGGGTGCTGACCATCCTCAATCTCAGCAGCAACGGCTTCGGCGACGAGGGTGCCAAGGCGCTAGCAGCCGCTCTTCGCGTCAACGGGGTATTGACCGAGTTGGACATCGGCGTGAACAAGATCGGCGACGAGGGTGCCACCGCGCTGGCCTCCGCTTTGGAGGTCAACGAGGTATTGACCGAGTTGCAGCTCGGCTCGAACGGGATCGGCGACGAGGGCGCCAAGGCGCTGGCCTCCGCTCTGCGCGTCAACGGGGTATTGACCTCCTTGGACGTGAGCTACAACAGCTTGACCGAGGAGGCGGCCCTCGGCATCGTGCGCGTCGAGCGGCAGCGCAACAAACTCACCTCGCTGAGCTTGAGTCGCTGCAGCATCGGCCCAACTGGCGCCGCAGAGATCGCCGAGTACGTGTCGGGCAGCGGGGTGCTGACCTCCTTGAAGGTGCGCGGCAACAAGATCGGCCCCACTGGCGCCACCGCGATCGCCGACGCCCTCAAGGGCAGCGCGGTGCTGACCTCCTTGAACGTGGGCGACAACTACATCGGCCCCACTGGCGCGACCGCGATCGCCGAGGCGCTGCGCGGCAACGCGGTGTTGACCAACTTAGACCTTCATCCCGGCTGTGGGATTGGCGTCGAGGGTGCCAAGGCGATCGGCAGTGCTCTCGCGGTCAACGGGGTGCTGAAAAGCATCGACCTCAGCGACAACAACTTGGGCGATGAGGGGGAGAAAGCGATTCACGATGCTGTGAGCGGGCGGGAAGGGTTCGAGCTCGAGATGTGAGGGGTGGATTCTGAGAGTGGACGGCGCAGGGGAGCGTGCGGGTAGTCAGACGGGGTTGTCTGCATATAGCTGCGCAAGATTTGTTTCTTTTGGATTTTGCGTTTTTCAGCAGGTGTGCTGAAGACCCTCAGCCTCTACACCAACAACATCCGCGACGAGGGCGCGGCCGCGATCGCCGAGGCGCTGCGCGGCAACGGGGTGCTGACCGACTTGAACCTCTTCAACAACAAGATCGGCCCCGAGGGCGGCGTCGCGATCGCCGATGCCCTTCGCGTCAACGGGGTGCTGACCACCCTCGCGATATAAAAGATGTAAAAGCATTTCCAGATGGCAAGCGGACGTCGGTAAAGAAAGAAAACAGACAAAAGGGACGGTTTAATCGAGACGCCGGAGACGCCGTGCTTGTCGAGCAGAGAGTCCAGGTCGTCTCTCTCGAGCATCGCGCTTCTTGCACCCCTATTCGCTCCCTCCACGACCTTCGCTGGGGCGCTGCGTTTGATTATTATTTTGTGCTGGTTTTTCTTTTTGCCGTTTTTTTGGATTCTCCCGCCCTCCCACCCTCTCTTGGATTTCGTCGAGACGTCGGTTTATTGGCACATCTCGATTTTTCAGGAGCGTCGCCATCCCAATCCGCAGTGAACGACTTGACAGCTTCTCGATCACCGCCTCCGGCACGGTCTCCTCCCCGCTGCGCGCGTTTGCCTTGCGCATCAGCGCGCAGAGTGCGCCGAAACGGCGGAGAAAACGGCGCACTTTTGCCCGCACCACATACGCGTTTTGCATGGTTTTACGCGCCCCACCGCCGGCCCAGACCGCCGCCCGGCCCGCCCGTCCGCCCGCCGCCTACGGTGCCCACCCCGCGCCCCCGGAGCCCGAAAACGGGGCGCCGCGAGCTCGCAACGCCGAGTTTTCCTCGAAATCACACCACATACGGGGCGAGCCCCCTCCAACCCACCCGCGCTAGGTCTCGGGTTTGAGGGATGCGCGGCCGAGCCGCTGGCTGGCTGGCGCCGCTTGAGCGTCCGAGATGGCCGCAGCAGAGGCCACGCGTCGCGCCGCCGGCCAAGCCCAGCCTCTCGGCGGTCGAGTCGGTCGAGCTGGCGGGCGGAGAGCCGCCAAGAGGGCAGCAGCGGAGCGGGAGAGGCCGTGCGAGCTTGCGCGAGCGAAGCCCTAGCGCTTCGGGGTCTTCTGATAAACGCAGTATGGACTTCGGGCGATTTGATTACCCGCTACTGGAGTGAGTGAGTATTACACACACACACACATGTACAACATGTACATGTATGTATGTAGAAAGATGAACAACAGGCAGGCTCGGACTGGACACCAACGCGGTATGGGTGGACGCGAGACAGATGATGACGACACGCACGAGCGACACAAAGACACAAACAGGCTCACAAGACACACAACCAGCTGGCTGCCACACACCCTGAGTTCGCGTACACATAACTCACACCCGCTACTGGAGCAGTTCCAGAGCGTCGGTCTTTTTTCGCTTGCCGTGGCGGTCCGCCTGGGTAGGCGTTTTGGCGCGAGTCACTCGACAGAACCCCTGGAGCCGGAACCCTGCGCGGTCATGCTCGCTCTCTCCGCCCTCCTGCCAGCCTACTCCCACCCGTCTTCGGTCTGTGCGGTCGGCGACCTGCATGGCGACCTGCAGCACGCTCTCGCGGCGCTCGCGCTCTGTGGCGCCGTCGACCCGGAGACGGGGAGCTGGGTGGGCGGCGCGATGACGGTGGTGCAGACGGGCGACGTGCTCGACCGCGGAAACAATTCCCTCGGCGTGCTTCGCGCGCTCTGGCGGCTACAGGCGGAGGCTGAGGCCGCCGGCGGCGAGCTGGTGCTGCTGCTCGGCAACCACGAGCTGATGAACATGCAAGGCAAGGTCCACTACGTGCACAAGGCGGAGCTGGCGGCGGAGGGCGGCGCCGGCGCGTGGAAGCGGCGCATGCAGCCCACCGTCGGCGACCTCGGCGCCGCGCTGCTGCGGCACGACGCCGCAGCAGTGCGCGGCGGAGGCGCCTGCCGGACGCTGTTCGTGCACGCTGGCGTGCGGCTGTCGGTGGCGGAGCGGTTCGGGTCGGTCGAGAGACTGAACGAGGCGGTGCGGGCGCAGATCGCGGCGCGCGGCGACGGCGACTTGCCTTAGAAGCGGAATCGAGTCCGTGTTCTTGTCCTCGAACCAGCGCTCAACACACGTACTCAGCTCCGCTCGACCGTCTTCCGCAGTATTCAGCTGCACTCACCGTAGGGGCCTCTCCATCCCTGCACAGTACCGTCCTCCCGCCCTCATGCCTGCGTATCCAGCACGCAGGCGACTTGCTCGATCCGAGGGAGGGGCCCCTCTGGTGGAGAGGCTACGCGAGGCCGCGGCAGGTGAGGGCGAGTCGCGAGGGGCTAGCCCGGTGTTTTCCCGCCACCACCTCGTGTGTGCGGAGAAGTGTAGCCAGCCTTACCCGACCCTATCCCCTGTAGCCAGCCTTAGTCGACCCTATCCCCCACCTGACCAGATCCGTCCTCGCGCCGGCCCAGGCCTTTCGGCGGGAGGAGCAGGCGTGTACCGAGGTGCAGGCGGCCCTGGGCGCCCTCGAGCCGAGCGGGTGCAGTACCCTACCGACCCGGCACCCAAACCCAAAGAAACCAAATAGGGGCCCTCGACCCGAGTGCTCGTCGGATGGCGGTGGGGCGCACACCGCGTTGAGGCCTCAGCCGTGAACAGCGTCTCTTCACAGCTGCACCTGTGCACAGGTGGGGCACAACATTGTGCCGTGGGTCTCCTCGCGCTGCGGCGGCACACTCGCGCTGCTTGACGTTGGCATGTCTTCCGCGTACGGCGGCTTGCCCGCCGCGTGGAGGCGCGGACATCGGCCGAGATCGGCGGAGATCGGCCGAGATCGCCCGCCGCGTTGAGCGCGGAGATCACCCGAGATCCCCGTGATGCCCTTGCCCCGAGGTTGCCCGAGATTGCCCGAGATCGCTCGAGATACCCCGCGATCCCCCGAGATCGGCTGAGATCGGCTGAGATGGCCCGTCAGTTAAGCATTCATTCGGAGTTAGTTCGGAGTTAGTTCGGAGTTAGTTCGGAGTTAGTTCGGAGTGAATTCGGAGTTAATTCGGAGTTAATTCGGAGTTGATCAGCTATTGATTAGAGAGGCTGCCCGCCGCGCGGAGGTGCGACGTCGGAGAGGAGGGCGAGGCGCGAACCGCGGCGCTCTACTACCACGGCGCCGCCACCCGCGGCCCCGTGCGCAGCGTCTCGCCGCCTCCCGAGCTATGCGATGCTTGCAGCCGCTTCACGCCGGCGGGCGGCGGAGGCGACCGCGCCGAGGCGGCGCGGCAGGAGAACGCCGCGCACGACTGCCACGAGTACTGCCCGCCCGAGAGGATGGAGCTCTAGATGGAGCTGTGAGGGACGCGGCGCCTGCCCGCCTGTCGGGGTCGGCGTGCGTGTGTGTGTGTGTGCGCGCGCCCCCTTGCGGCTCGGCTGTCGGCTGCATGGCTTGTGGTGACTCTGAGCAGTGACGAGTGAGGGATGGGGTTCTTGGTTACACTTTTAGAGAGAGTAGGCACGTCACGCCCCAAGCGGGTAAAGGGTGTGGACCGTGACGGCGTGAGAGTTCACTCTCAGAGTTGAGGAAATCGGAGGACGCGGAGGCCCACTTCGTCTTCGAGGGCTGCGGGACCATGTCTGGAAGACGGCTCGTGCTTTGCTAGTCCCCCGTTGGGAGGACGACCCCGGCTAGAGTCGCCGACCACATCCACAGAGAACCCTGCACAAAGATCGCAAGGGGGCGGGGACCTGTCGTCCATTTTACCCATCTCACAGAGAGTGCATGCACAACATGTACATGTACATGTTGTTGCAGAGGTGTCCGTTTTAATTTATTTATCGAGGGCTGCGGGTGATCAAGAAAAAGAACTTTCCGCCTTGCGGCATGGCTTGCGGAATGCGATGCCAGGCCGCAGGGCTCGAGTACCAGCTTCGTATGCCTCAAATAAAGGATTTTTCGCTAAAGACGTAGCCCGGTCGAACACTGCCCAAACAAATAAATTCCCCCTTTGAGCTGAGAGGTTTTGGGATTTCGCTCCGAGCGACGGTCCAACGAGAATCGTCAAAATCAGGCAACAAGAGACCGGTAGCGCCAGCATGTCGGTGCGTCTTTCTCATGCTCGCGCGCCCGCCGCGCCCGAACTATGCACGGGCCCGGCTCGCCCGCTTGGGGATCCACCCGGCACATCCCCGCCCCCCACCTGCCGGCTTGCCTGCCGTCAGTTCACGCCCTCAATTGTCAGCAACACAAATCCACCAGTTTTTGGGCTGGTTTCAGCCTCGCCTCACAGCCGACCTTCTGGTCGTACGCGGGTTCTTAAGGGTCGTACATGCCGGCCATGACGTCTGCCAACCGGCCGTTCGCAGGCGGTAGCTTCGCACGCCCCCGACAGCTCCGAGAATGACCCGCGCGAGAAGTGCGCGTCGGCGGCGCACTTTTCCTCCCAGGCTGTGACTGCTGCCCTGGCCACCCTGGCCTCCCTCGAGGGGTCGCCAGGACCCGCCGCGGCCCTGGCGCGGCCCACGGGGCGGCTTGATGCTCATCGACGCCTTCACCCTCGTCGGCCTGGCCGGAAAATACGCCAGCCGCTCGGGTGCCGCCCGCCTCCTAGAGGCCGAACCACCAGTGCTGTGAGTATTGACGCCCTCCCTGCACCTCAGGCGCGTCCCTCGCCCTCGCCGCCGCCGCCGCCGAGCCCGCCGCCGCCCTCGCCGCCGCCGCCCTCGCCGCCGCCACCGTCGCCGCCACCGCCGAGCCCGCGCCGCCGTCGCCCCCTCTGCCGGCGCCTTCTCCGCCCTCGCCACCCCCACTGTCGCCTTGCCCCCACCAAGCCAACCACCGCCGTCGCCGCCGCCGCCCAGTCCGCCTCCGCGTCACCGCTGCCTCCCTCGCCGCCGCCCCCAAGCCCGCCACGGCCGCTGCCGCCGAGCCCGCCGCCGCCATCGCAACCGCCTCCGAGCCCGCCGCCACCAAGC
>NW_005200970.1:279288-285165 GCF_000372725.1 Emiliania huxleyi CCMP1516 | reverse complement strand
AGCCCGCCATCCCCCTCGCCGCCACCGCCCTCACCGCCGCCTCCGACGAGAGCCCCCCACCACCGCCGCCGTCACCGCCGCCGCCGTCGCCGCCGTCGCCCTCACCGCCGCCACCCTCACTGCCGCCGCCGCCGCCGCCGCCGCCGCCGCCGCCGCCGCCCGGCCCGCTGCCGCCGTCGCCGCCTCCGCCCTCGCAGCCGCCGCCCTCACCGCAGCTGGCCTCACCGCCGCCGCCTAGCCCACCACCTCCCTCGCCGTCTCCACGGTCGGGTTCGCACCGAGCCCGCCGCCGCCGCCGCCGCCGCCGCCGCCGCCGCCGCCGCCGCCGCCGCCGCCGCCGCCGCCGCCCTCACCGCCGCCACCGTTGCCGTCGCCGCCGCCGCCCGGCCCACTGCCGCCGCCGCGGCCTCCGCCGTCGCGGCCTCCGTCCTTCTCGCCGCAGCCCTCACCGCCGCCACCGCCGCCGCCGCCGCCGCCGCCGCCCTCGCCCCCGCTGCCGCAGCAGGCCGCCGTCGCTGCCTCGCAATCGCCGGCGCCGCCGCCCTCGCCGCCGCCGCCCTCGCCGCCGCCGCCCTCGCCGCCGCCGCCGCCCTCACCGCTGCCTCCGAGCCTGCCGCCTCCCTCGCCGCCGCCGTCACCGCCCCCACCGAGCCCGCCGCCGCCGCCGCCGCCGCCGCCGCCGCCGCCGCCGCCGCCGCCGCCGCCTCTGAGCCCCCCACCGCCCTCACCGCCGCCGCCGCCGTCGTTGCCGCCGCCCAGTCCGCCGCCGCCCACAGCCCACTGCCGCCGTGCCGCCTCCCCTCGCCGCCGCCGCCCTCGCCGCCGCCGCGTAGCCCGCCGCCTCCCTCGCCGCCTCCACCGTCGCTGCCCCCACTGAGCCCGCCGCCGCCGTCGCCGCCGCCGCCGTTGCCGCCGCCGCCCTCACTTCCGCCACCGTCGCCGCCGCTGCCCTCGCCGCCGCAGCCGTCGCCGCACGCCGCCCAGTCCTCTCCGCCGCCCAGCCCGCCTCCGCCCAGTCCGCCGCCGCCGCATCCGCCCTCGCCACATCCGCCCTCGCCGCCGCCGCCCTAGCCACGCGTCCCTCATCGCCGCCTCCGAGCCTGCCGCCTCCCTCGCCGCCTCTACCGTCGCCGCCCCCACCGAGCCCGCCGTTGCCGCCGCCGCCGCCGCCCAGCCCGCCGCCGCCCAGCCCGCCGCCGCCCAGCCCGCCGCCGCCGTCGCCGCCTCCCCCCTCGGCGCCGCCGCCGCCCTCGCCGCCGCCGCCCTTGCCGCCGCAGCCCTCGCCGCCGCAGCCCTCGCCGCCGCCTCCGAGCCCGCCGCCTCCCTCGCCGCCTCCACCGTCGCCGCCCCCACCGAGCCCGCCGCCGCCGTCGCCGCCGCCGCCCTCGACGCCGCCGCCCTCGACGCCGCCGCCCTTACCACCGCCACCGCCACCGCCGCTGCCCGGCCCGCTGCCGCCGTCGCCGCCGTCGCCGTCGCCCCGACGGCGCAGCGGCGGCGCAGCCACCCGCTTACGCGTTACGGCATCGTCTTGGGGTTGTGCTCGCGCCGGCCGACCTCGCCGAGCCGCTAGCGCGCGCGAGGGAGGCATGTGCGTTGCGCCGCTCAGCGGCCGTGGAGGGCGAGCGCGGGGGATGCGCGCGCTTACTAGTAAGTGCTACATTGTGCGTGCTGTATGTCGGTCTGCACACTGTACAGTGCCACGGTGCCAGTGGGGTGTGAATGTGAACACTGACCCTCACACACTTAGGGTTGGTCAACCATGTGGGTGTCTATGTGTTTCCCTCGGGCAGTAGATTCTTATTTCATCGTCAAAAAGCGCCCGTATTCACTTGCCAAAATCGCGACCCGGGGTGTTCGACCGGGCTATAAAACTTTTAAAGAATGTCCTGAGTTTCTCTTTGTCTGTCGTGTGAATCGTGCGTGCGCGAACGGCTTTGGTTGTAAAATTCTCTTTTTCGTCGTCCTGAAAAAAGAAAAAAGTGTTCTCGCTCTCCTTCTTTCTATAGGAGTCGCTTAGGCGGCTCCGGTGGTGTGCCGGTGTGTGGTAGTCTGCGCCAGTCCGCGCTTGCACGAATAATTCCTTTTTGACAAACCAGGTCCAAGCCGGGAAACGTCCGAAGAGTTGAGTGATCGTGCGAAAAAGAATTTTATACCCCCTCGCACGACACTGGGCACGGGTCTGGCGCGCACTGGCACAAAAACACAGACAGGTACACCAAACGTTAAGAGCTGAACAGTGTTGCTAGTGTTAACAGTAACAACAGAACAACAGTGGGGCTCCCCAACAACAGTAGCTAACGTTAGGCCGGCTGAACAACAATACCAAAGAGCTAGGGAGCGCGAACAACACTTGCGCCTGCCCCAGCCACTAGCAGATAGCAGATACAGCCCACAGGCCACAGGCCACAGCTCAAAATTTGCTTCGGCTCGCTGCGCTCGCGTGGCTCCGGCGGACGGAACGCCGCCACATCGTACCCGCTCAGAGACCCGAGATGATCTCCGATGGCTCCCGGTAACCGTCTACGAGGGGCGGGCGTGGAGCAAGTGGGTCCGCCCTTGCACGAGAGCACGACGGTGGTACGAGAAACCCCACCTAGAGCACTCGAGCTGTGATGCGGCTCAGTCCACGATCACGAGCTGATCGTCCTCGGCCACGAGTTCCTCGATGAGGAAGAAGTGCACAATGCACTCGGCGATCCTCTGCACGTTGCGCAGAAAGGCTGTGCGGTCCACGCGGCGGCAAACAATGTAATCTCTGATGCTCTGCACATGCTCATTCGTCAATGCCCTCCTCACACTCGGCAATTGCCGCATCTGCAGCCCCCTGCTCCATATCCCGATACTTCTTGAGTGCTCGGTTTAGCGGTAAGGCGAGTGCGCTGCAACGGCGCGAGCGGGACAGTCGCGATGGAAGGTGGAGAGACGGGAGTGCTGCTGCAGGCGGCGGCGGGGTGCCTCTGCTTGACGTGTCGCGGCTCGACGGCGCACTGAGCGGCTGCGTGAATGCCTCCGCCCTGGCCAACCAGGCGTGCGTGTGCAAGCGAGCGTACAGTGATCACGTCCACCCAACGCTGCAGCACGCGCAACAGCCCGCGCAGCCAGCCGAGTGTACGACCCTCTGGTCGCCGAGCCTTGGCGACGCGACGCGCACGTCGCCAAGGAGTTCGTAAAATGTCCGAGGTTTGCCGTACTTTAGTCACGTGACTGTACCCTTTGGGGGGCTGCATCTTGGTGTGAGGGACGCGGGTCGTATTAACGGGTCGTTATAAAGAAGTCGGGGGCGCACACTGTCAGCTCTAGGACGCGGTGCACGGAGCTCGGAGGCGGGGCGCACCGGCCACCGCGCCGAGCACGGGGCCCCGCGCTCACGCGCCCTCTCCCGCAGACCCACCGGCAAGCGCGACGAGCTCCTTGAGGCTGATAGGGCGGAACCCTCCCCCGCCCCCTCCCCCTCCCCCTCCCCCGCCCAGCTGGCGCGCGTACACCAGCTTCTTGTCGCTGTCGAGCACCACCTGCAACCCGCCAAACGAGATATGGGGAGATCTGGGGAGATCTGGGGAGATCTGGGGAGATATGGGGAGCACCACCTGCACGCCGCCAAACGAGAAGACGGCGCGCCCCTCGCTGCGCACCCCGAGCGGCATGAAGACGGCGCCTGCGCACACAGCTCGCAGTCAGGCTACCACTACTACTACTACCACTACTACTATTACCACTACTGCCACTACTACTGAGACGGCGCCGTGCAGCGAAGCGAGCCGCTCCAGCATCTCGCGCAGCGTCGGCTCGCCGTCGGCGCCGCGCCGCGCCGCCTCCTCCTCCGCCGGCCTCCGCACGCCCTCGCCTCCTCCGCTCGCCGCCGCCGCGGCCTCCTCCTCCTCCTCCTCCTCCTCCTCCCCCTCCCATCGGGGCGGCGGCGGCGGCGGCGTGCCGTCCGCGCCGCCCTCGCGCGCCGCGGCGGCGTCCGGCACCTACGTCCCATACCTCCAGAGTACCGAATCCAGTGTGGGTTCGGTCCCGTGGGTGGTGTGGTAGCGCCTGCTCCGCGTCCAAGGCCGCGTTGATGCGGTGCAGCGCCGCGTCGAAGCGCGCCCGCACGGCGACATCGTCGATGAGGCCGGGCGCCTGATTGAATGGTCGGCTCCGGAGTCACCCCGAATTGCTGGCTCATTAGGCCCGCCCGCCGTCGAGGGGGAGGCGGGCGCCGGCCGGAGGAGCAGCGCCTTCCAGCCGCAGTACCACTGCGAGACCTCGCCCCAGTCGGGGTCCTGGCCGAGCCACGCGGCGAGTTAGTAATGAATTAATCGGCTCGTCATTCATTAATTAATCAGTCGGGGTCCTGGCCGAGCCACTCAGCGACTTAGTAATTAATTGATCGGCTAGTCATTAACTCATCAATCGATCGGGGGCCTGGCCGAGCCACTCGGCGAGGGCTGCCAGCCTACGGCGCGGGGAGGGGAGGTGGGTAAGGTAGGTGAGCTCGCCAAGTCGCTTGGGCGAGAGGAGGAGGAGGGGTCCGCGATCTTGGAACGAAAGCCTACTGCTGCTGCTGCTGCTGCTGCTGCTGCTGCTGCTGCCTGCTGCTGCTGCTGCTGCTGCTGCTACCGCTGCTACTGCTGCTGCTACCCCCGCATCTACCGCCGCCGGCCAGCGCGGGAAGAAGGTGCGCAGCAGCAGCGCCTATTCACAGCAGTGGGTGTGAAGAGACGCTGTTCACACCTCATCGCACGGCGGGCGCGCAGCAGCAGCGCCGCGAGCTGCTCCAAGCCGAGCAAGCCCGCCTACTCAGCAATGAGCATGGAGCTCACTCGGAGCTCATTCGGCCGCGAGCTGCGCCTTATCTCCCCATATCTCCCCATATCTCCCCATATCTCATTCAGCCGCGAGCTGCGCCCGCCCGACAACGAGCCGCCCACACGAGCACGCGCCGGACCGAGAGATGGGGAGAGGTGGGGAGATATGGAGAGATGGGGAGATCTGGGGAGATCTGGGGAGATATTGGGAGATCTGGGGAGATCTGGGGAGATATTGGGAGATCTTGGGAGATCTGGGGAGATCTGGGGAGATCTGGGGAGATATTGGGAGATCTACGAAGAGCCGCCCACGCGAGCACGCGCCGGACCGGGCCGAGCTTCTGGTCGGCGGGGTTGACTCTGAAGGCCGCCATCCCCTAGCAATGACACGCATACTCGTAACCGCAACCATAGGGCAACCATAGGGAGGGTGTCGTCTCGGGTACACTCCCCTAGGAAGGATGCTCATCATGGGAACGATGACAACCCTGATCGCAATCGTACTGATACAGGAAGGCTGTCTCGTCCGGCATTGGCATCTCTCCCCATCTCTCCCCAGATCTCCCCACCTCTCCCCACCTCTCCCCATCTCTCCCCACCTCTCCCCACCTCTCCCCACCTCTCCCCACCTCTCCCCACCTCTCCCCATCATCTCTCCCCATCATCTCTCCCCACCTCTCCCCACCTCTCCCCATCTCTCCCCCTCTCTCCCCCTCTCTCCCCCTCTCTCCCCCTCTCTCCCCCTCTCTCCCCCCCTCTCCCCACCTCTCCCCACCTCTCCCCACCTCTCCCCACCTCTCCCCCTCTCTCCCCACCTCTCCCCACCTCTCCCCATCTCTCCCCAGCTCTCGTCACCTCGGCCAGCTTCGGGAGGACGCCTCGCGCCAGCAGCCCTCGCCACGACGCAGCGTCGAGCACCTCACGCCACGGAGACAGCAGCGCCACCGCCGCACCGCACGCGCCTCCGCCTCCGCCTCCGCCTCCGCCTCCTCCTCCGCCTCCCCCTCCTCCCCCTCCGCCTCCGCCGCCTCCGCCGCCTCCGCCTCCTCCTCCTCCTCCTCCTCCTCCTCCTCCGCCGTCG
>NW_005200970.1:259288-274288 GCF_000372725.1 Emiliania huxleyi CCMP1516 | reverse complement strand
CGGGGGGTCCCGGGGGGCACCATGGTCGTCCGGACGCGGCCCTCCGAGCGGCGACATCAGAGTGGGACCTACGCCGCGCCGGGAAAGGGGCGCGCCCGGTCCTCGACGGAGCCGCGCGCCCCAAACGACCCAGGCGGCGAGTAGTCGACCTCGAACCTTCGACATGTAGTTGCCCGTAGTTAGCGCCCGCCCGCCCCCGCCTCCGTCGCTTCGTAAAAGAAAAAACGAAATAAAAACAAGCAAAAGAGAAAGCGAAGCCAAAAAACGATTGCGTAAACGGCGTCACAAAGCCCGCCGGTTTTGATCGACAATCGTGAGATTGACCGCCGTCGACCAGAGAATTGACGGCAGCATGCAGACGATGTGCCAGCTTGCACGGCGCTCGCGCCGCGCCGGCTGGCTCATCGAGCGCGCTCTTTGGCGCCGTCCGGGCCACGCGCGGCGCCGCGAGTGCCTCGCGCCACTCGCCTCGGCTGGCAGTACAGCGCCAAAGCCGCCTCGCAAACACCGCGCACAGCACCAGCATGCTGCCCGCCAGGCAGCAGAGTGCTGCACCGGCGTGCAGCGGACGCTGCGGCGCTGCGGTGCCGCCTCCCCGCCCTGTCCACGGAGCAGGCGAGCGGCGGCACGGCCTTCCACCAGCTGCAGGAGGTGCGCACTTCCGAAAGGAAGCACCAGATGCACCTTCAGCACACGCAGCTTTGCGCAGCGCAGCGCACGGGCTACGCCACGCAAAGCCGACCCTCAGTCTGCCCAAGAGGCTGTCTGTGGAAGGCCTGGCAGCGCGTACTCGCCTCCTCCGCGGCCATGCCCTCCGCACGGGCGAGCGAGCAGCGCGAGAGGGGACACAACCATTTCTGGAATCCTCCATAGTCTTTTCTTTTTCGAGCGCCCCGGCTCTGGTACTACATATGCCGCTCCTCAAAAGCGCCATCACCGCCCTGCTCTGGCTCGGCGCGGACGGCCTCATCGCGATAGGACACACGCAGTCGTATGGCACGCGCCCTGCCGGTGGCTCGCGGCGCTGCTGCGCCATCGCTGCGAGCGGCTTTGTCACGCCCATCGGCCCGTTCTGCCCGTTCCGTTCAACCACCTGCGCGGAGAATGGGCCGCTCGGCGTGGCGATGGGCGAGCTCACAGGCAGCAAGATGCCGCGCTTTGCCGAGGAGATGTCTCGGCTACAGCTCGAGATGAGCATGGGCGGCTCGCCCGACCCGCAAAAGGTGGGGCAGATGGCGGAGGACCTGTACGAGGCGGAGCAGCAGTGGCAGCGGATGCTGGCGCGCATGCGGCTCGCCGACGACTTCCAGAGCCGCGAGTACTTCAAGGTGACGGCGGCGTGGTCCGAGCGGCAAGGCGAGTCGCTGGAGTCGGTGGGCGCGATGATGCGGTGGCAGGCGAGTGCGGCTCCTCTCGGGTCGTAGTGGTACACGTCGGCAACTCAGCGACACGCTTAGCGGACGGCCCTTCAAGCTGCCTTTAGCGGCCGTCACGCTATTCGCAGCCGCCGCACCCGCGCGGTGCTCCAATTAAGAAAGAATTAAGTAACGAGTTCGCCCACGCCGCAGGCTCAATTAATAACGAATTGCGTAACGAGTTCGCCCACGCCGTGGGCTCAATTAATAATTAATTCATGAACGAGTTGGCCCACGCCGCAGGCTCAATGAATCAATAACTAAGGAATGAGTTCGCCCACGCTGCAGGCGGACAACATGAAGGCCTTTGCGACGGGAGGGATGCCTCGCCCTCCTCCGCCGGGAGTGGACCTCGACCGGCTCGCCGCCAAGCAGGTTCGACACTGCAGTCCATGCCAGCTTCTCGCCTGCCTGGGCGTGGAGTCGCGAGGGCTGCCTGGCCCTGCCTAGACGCACCGCGGGGTGTGTGGAGACCGCCCGTTACCTCAGCTCGCCCGCCCAAGCAGGCGGCGTCGGGGCAGGCAGACATGACGCCGCACGGGCGCGGGAGGGGCCGAGATCGGCCGAGATGACGCGAGATCGGCCCGGGACCCCATAGGCGAATATGATGTCGCAGCTGACGAGCGCGCAGGCGGTGGCGGCGACGCCCTTCAGCGGGGAGATCACGCGAGGTTGAGCGAGGTCGCCCGAGATTAGGCGGTGACGGCGACGCCCTTCAGCGGGGAGGAGGCGGCCTTTGAGAGCGAGGTGGTGCGGGCGGAGTGCGGGACAGGTCTTCCTCGGCCGGCTGCCGGCGTTCGTCTTCTCTGAGTGACTGCCGTCTCTTCTAGGTACGAGAAGCTCTGCCGCGACCACGCGGCGCTGGTCCAGATGGGCGAGAGCTACGGCGGATACGATCCACTCGGCAAGATCGCCTTCCTCGACGCGCTCGAGGCGGTGGAGGAGCGGTGGGACACCCCCCTCCGCGCGTGCTCGTGCGCGTCTGCCACGTCCATGACACGTCGATGGCACGGGGGGTGTGACCTAGGTGGGACACCTTCTTCGCCCGCTTCTCGCTGATGGGCGCGCTCAACCGCGAGTTTGTGGAGCAGACGGACGGCTTCCTCGGCTCGATGGGCATGAGCGCGGCCGACTTCAGGGGGGTGCTGCGCGAAGCGCACGACCTCATGCGGAGGGATGCGGAGGTCGAGCGCGGGGCGGCAGTGTGACCACCTTTGCTCCTTACCCCGCATTTACACTGACGCACGAGAGCAAAAGGGCCTCTCAAAACACGGACCTCAGTCCTCGGACGACTGCATGGTCTCCGCCCAGAGATAACACACATGTCACATTTGCTCTCTCGCGTCTCGCGGTGAGAGAGCTAGAGAACATAAAAACACGACGAGAGAAAGGGGTGCCCTCGCAGGGCGAGACGAGGGACCGAGGGAGGGAGCAGGACTTTGCGGAGATCAGCAGGAGGGGCTTGTTGTGCGAGTATATGGGACAAAAGCGTCGAAAATGTCCCAAAAAAGCGTGTCTCGAGTTTGTTGCAGCCCCACAGCCGGCGCGCGCTGCCAGGAAGCACCGCTCGCGTGTCGGCGGCACTCCCTGGCACCCAGTGAGTGCCGCGAACCGACCAGACCGATTAGGCTCGACGCCGCGCTCGCTGTGGGGCTGCAACAAACTCGCCGCCGAGCGTGCCACCGACGGCGTCCCGGCGGAGGTGGTGGAGTTTGAGACCTGAGGCTGCGGAGGTGACGCCTGAGGTACCGGTCCGTGCACAGCGACTCAGCCGGCGACCGCCACGGGCTCAGACGAGACTTGTCGACTCGTTCCAGCTCAGCTTCACCGTGGTCCTCGGGCGTCTGTCGACGTCAGGACCACCCATACAGCTCGCGGGTTTGAGGTCGCAAGAGCCAAGATGGTGGCGTTTGGACATCCCAACCATCACACAAGACAGCCTGTAGGTGATGGCGGGACGGCGCAGTGTTTGTGGCACTCGGCAGTAGGCACCCGCGGCACGGCCCCGCTGTCGGCTCTCGCGGGCTGCAGAACCGGCCCGAGAAGGGGACGTTCCGGGCGAGTGTGGCAGCTCCTTCGCTAGTATGGGCACCCTCTATCATAGCACTACTGATCCTGGTCATTAGAGCTGCCAGGGATAGCGTCAGGAGCCGGTAGGAGTCAAAACCCCTCATATTTGAGACATCGTGTCCCATATACTCGCACAACATGCCGAGGATGTACAAAGAGATTAGGAGCAGCAGGGACCCGAGGGACCATGTGGAAGACGGCTAGTGCTAGTCCCCCACCGGGAGGACGACCCCGGCTAGTCGCCGACCACACCCACAAAGAACCCTGCACAAAGATCGCAAGGGCGGGGACCTGTTCCTTTTTACCCATCTCACAGTAGAGAGGTGTCCGTTTTTATTTATTTATTTAAGGGGTGCCCTCCATCGTCCATGCTCCACAGCTGTCCGCGCCATGAGAGTCCATGACCGGTTTAGTTCAGACCGGGCGGGTCGCTCACACCACTCACCAGCGGCCCCCCGGGGAGCGGGGTGTGATGGCGCGGCTCTGTGCAGTCGAGTTTCAGTGGCACGGACCAGAACAAGAAGAAGAAGATCTCAACTCGCAGTCAAGCCGAGCAGCGCAAGCTGCCGGTCCGCCTGCTGGATGAGACCGCCCTCTAGCGGCGCGCTGCTGCTCAACAAGACCGCGTGGGCGGAGCGGAGCACTTGCGAGAGGTTCCCTGTCGGTAGCCCGAGTGTGGAACGGATCCGTTCGACCTGAGTATGAGCGGGAATCGGGAATCCGCGCGATGTCTAATTTAGTCTGTCCATTTTTCTCTCTCTGTCCCAGTGCAGATCACCGTACCATCTGCCATCTCCTCGCGGCGAGAGGCTAATCACAGCGCGCGCTCGGCACCGGGCGGCACCGCCTGGGCACGTACCAGCGGCAGTTGTCGAGGTAGCTAGGTCGAGGGCGTGCGTTTTTTGGCGCGAAGCACAGGGACCCCCTAAGGTAAGGTACTGTAAGGTAAACGTCTCCACACACACAATGTGGTGGGCAAGGGGGGGCGATCCTTGCATGTATGTCCGTACTCGTATGTGTATCGCACGCCGGGGTTTCCCCAGCCAGGGTAGGAGCCCGATTGCCTGCCGCGTTCCTCCCACCTTACGAGTACCAGCTGCGGCGCCCGCCGCTGTGTCCACCGCTGTGTCCACCTTACGAGTACCAGCTGCGGCTCCCGCCGCTGTGTCGCCCCGCCGTCTCCCTCACGTCGCCCTCGCCCGGGATGCTGCCCCACAAGCAGCCCCTCGCCACCCGGTTGCAGCCATCCCAGCCTAAGTGCGCAAAGCCGAGCGGGGCCTTCGTGTCCCAGCGCAGAGCGGCAGGAGTAGCCTCAGACCCATCGCCCGTCAGCACGATGCCTTTCAGCACGTCCTGGGCGTCGGTGAGCGGTGACCGCACCTGCATCAACACGTTCAGTATCCGGAATCTTGGGTGCGGTGCCTATGGCTGGAAGCTCCCGGTGTTTGGGATCGCCTGCCTGGTGCTGAGCGCGCTGTGCTACCCTCTCGTGCTCCCGCTCGCTGCGCTGTCCACCACCATCCTCGTCTTTTGCCTGCTCATCTTCAGCACGATGCCGCAGCAGTTTGGAGACACATACAATGGCTTCATCCTGTGGATCCAGGCGCTGCACATGGCGTACGAGTATGTCGTGTACAGAGGCGCCACCGTCACGACGAGCGCGTGCATGCCTATAGCCCAGCTACAGCCCAGGCGCCGGCTCGCGCGCTCCAACTGCGGCCCGGTGCCGCTCAGTGTGGCGAAGGCCTACGAGGAGGAGTTCAGCGCGGCGTACCCCAACATCCTCGGCTGGCAGGTGCCCGTGGTGCCGATCCTCGGCGCGGCGTGCAGGCTCCTGTCGTGGTCATCCCCCCCGCGGGTCGCCGATGAGACCCTTTTCGCGCCGTCAGAGGACCCGGTTGCCTATGTGATGCGGGTGTGCAGCGGGATCTACCCGGAGGTACCCGAGGTGTGGCCGAGCAAGCACTCCGACGAGGCTCTCACGTGGCTCGTGCGAAGCCAGGTCGGCGCAGACAACATCGAGGTGCTCGCCGACGACGCGCCGGAGAGGGCGCAATTTGGGGCGAGATACGCGGTCCGGACAAACTGCCTCGCTCACTGCGAGGTGCGCGAGGGGCTCGAGTCGTACGGGGGCGACGCTCTCTTTGACGACGACTGGCGCGTTGTCGCGATCGTGCGGCAGGAGCGGGTGCCGCATCCGGCGATAGAGGGCCTCGTCACCACCACCGCGGTGAGTTACACTCCGAGCCACGGCAAGAGCTGGGCGTACATCAAGTTTTGCTTTCGCTCGTCGCTCTTCTCGCTGGTGACCTTCGCGAACCACCTGTACCTCACCCACCTGCTAGTGAGCATGAACATGACCATCGCCACGCGGGAGACGCTCTCGCCGGACCATCCCGTGCGCCGGTTCGTCACGCCGTTCATCTACGGCAACATCACCATCAACGCGTGGGCGCGGCAGGCCCTCGTCCTGCCGCACTCAACCGTCGGCCGCGCCTTTGCCTTCACGGAGCTCGGCCTGCAGCAGGCTTGGCACGCCGTGCGAGAGTGCCTCCCCGCCTCCAAGCGCAGCGGCTGCCTCCCTCCTCTCGCGGCCGAGGAGGTCGCCCCGCCCTATTGCTCCAAGTACACGCAGAGCCGCAAACAGTTCGAGGCGGCGGCGAGCGCATTCGCGGGCGAGTACCTCGAGAGCTTCTACCCCGACGGCATCCCGCAGCAGCCGTCCGCCGCCGGGGAGCCGTGCGACGAGGTGTGGGCGTGGCTGTCTCACCTCAGCGAGAGCCATGGTGACGCGGCTGCGGTGGCTGCCGTGGCAAATGGCAGCCCAACGGAGGCGCGCGACTACGTGCGCAGGATCCTCGCCCGCCTCATCACCTTTGTCGCGCTTGAGCACAACGTCGTCGGCAATGTCGGCTCGCTCGCGCAGGACGTCTCGTTTGCCGCCTTCTCGTGGCCAAAGGGGCGGCTCAGCGGGACCAAGCAGCTCGCGATGCGGCAGGCGACCCTCATGTGTCTGACGAGCTCGACCACTCCCTATCTGCTCGCCACGCCGGGCGGGCCCAACGACTGGTCGTACCTCTTCCCGGCGACAAGCGCGGCGCAGCGGGCGGCGCTGGCCGAGGTCTTTGCCAAGTTCCAGGCGTCGCTGCACGTGCTCAGCGACGAGCTGGACGAGTACTCCGCATCGGTCGAGGTGGCTGCTCGCTCGTTTCCCGACAACTTTGGGATGTGGGTGACAAACCCGCGCTACATGCGCACCGCGGTGGACATCTGAGAGGGCCTGCTTTGGGATACGTTTGCGCCCACCGCGCCCGCAAGAAGGCCCGAAGCATGGGGCAGGAAGGCTCGACGCATCTCTGCTGCCGTGCCTGCACACCGTAGTCCGGACGCCGCTGCTACGAGACGCCCTAAGTATCATCTGCATGGCGCATGCCTCTCATGACTCATCCCATTCAAAACTGACTCGTACTGCCGTGGTCGCCTAAAGAGCTAAACGTTGCGATGTTTTTTTTCTTTTTTTTAAGCGAAGCACCTTGCCCCGCGAAGGCCTCGAGACGATCTTCTTGTCTGCTTGCTCAGCTCACTTAAGGGCACAGGGAGGAGAGGGCAAAAGTGTAATCCTAAAGCTCCACGTCCACGTCCACGTAGTTGTGGGTTGACACATGCACATGTGCATGTGCATGGAGCTTGGAGCATGCACATGTGCATGTGCACATGTTGTGAGCCCATGTGGGGTGTTGGTGACTGAGACTGTTTTGAGAAGAGAGAGTGCACAGGAGAGAATGCTTGCACGTTGTCTGTCTTGCCTTGAGAACTCTTTTTCGACACAAACCACACAGAACATTGCGCTGCTCCACGACTACAGCCGTACAGGGTGTGTCGGAAGACCGGCCGCTGGGGGGATCCGAGGGGCAACAACAGCCGAACGCAAGCCACCTATCTCTAGACCGGACGCGGAACCATCCACATCATCACTGGCTCGCGGCAGTAAGGGCACTCTCGCATCAGCTCAGAGCATGGCCCGCAAGCGCACAAATGCCCGCACGGAACCGCAGCATGCGACTTGACTCTCGCGAAACACACGATGCACGTGGTCTCTCCCCCCATGGTGGACTCGGGGGCAGCCGGCCGCCCCGTGTCGAGGCCGGCGTCCGCTAGTGAGACGGCTGCAAGCGGGTCGGTGACTGGCAGATGCTGCTCCGCCGCCTCTCCCGCCTCTGGCCCGATCAAGCGCTCGATGGCGCCGACCCGCTCCTCGAGGCTACCCTCGGTCGCCGCGCCGAGGCTCGCCTCTAGCCGCTCGACACGCCGCTGCAAGTCCCCGCCGCCGCCGGTCGACTCGCTGCTCACCGCCTCCCCGCACCGCGACACCCGACGCGCCAGCGCCTCCTCCTCCGCATCTATCTCTGACCGGCGCAACGCCTCTGCCAGCTCTGCAGCCTCGCGCAGCGCCGCCTGCTCCGCCGCACCCGCTAGCTCTGCCGCCTCTCGCTCCGCCCGCCTCGCCGACTCCTGCTCAGCAGCCAGCTGCGCCGCCCTCTCCTCCTGTGCGCGAACCTCTGCCGCAGCCTTCGCCCTCCGCTCCTCCTCGAGCGCGAAAGCAGACGGCGCCTTCTTGGCCTTATTGTTCTTTGCCTTGGCCTCCTTCTTGGCCGCCGTTGCCTCCGCCGCCTTTGCGCGCCGCCTCGCCTTCTCCTCCTCCGCCCTTCTGTCCGCAGCCTCCTTGTCGCGCCGCGCCGCCTCCGCCTGAGCGGCTTTGCGCGCCGCCGCCGCCGCCCGCTGCTCCTCTCGCTGCGCCTCCTCCGCCGCAAGCCTCTCCGCCTCCCTCGCCCGCAGCACCTCCTCTGCTGCTGCGCGCTCAGCGGCCAGCTTCGCCTCCACCTCCGCCGCAATGGCTCGCCTCTGCTCCTCCAGCGCCGCCGCATCCGCCGCCCGGCGCGCCTCGTCCGCCGCCCGCTCTGCTTCTCGCTGTCGTGCCGCCTGCTCGCGCTCTCGCGCCGCCGCCGCCTCCTCCCGCTCGCGCTGCTCGCGCCGCCCCTTGGCCTCGAGCGCCTTCTCGGCCGCCTTCTCGGCCGCCTCCGCCTCCCTCAGCGCCGCTGCGTGCTCTGTGAGAGCGCGCACGCACCCGGCGTGGTCCGTTCCAGGAGCACTGGCGGCGTCGGCAGTAGCTAGCACCTCGGCCGCCTGCTCCTTGGCAATCTGCAGCGCGGACTTGCCGTCTGCAGAGCGAGCCTTTGCATCTGCGCCAGCCCGAAGCAGGCGGAGCACGACGGCGGGGTGGCCTTGGAGGGCGGCGCTCATCAGCGGGGTGTAGCCGTCGCTGTCTTGCAGGTTGATCTCCGCGCCGCGCCGAAGCAGCAGCTCGACCACCCGCTCGTGGCCTTTGGTGGCGGCGTTCATCAGCGGGGTGTAGCCTTTGCCGCTCTGCAGGTTGATCTCAGCGCCGTGCTGTAGCAGCAGCTCGACCACTCGCTCGTGGCCGTTGCGGGCGGCGGCCATCAGCGCGTTAGCGCCGCAGCTGTTCTGCTTGTCGACCTCCGCGCCGTGCCGAATCAGCAGCTCGACCACCTGCTCGCGGCCGCAGCGGGCGGCGTCCATCAGCGCGGTGAGGCCGTTACTGTCCTGCAGGTTGATCTTCGCCCCGTGCCGCAGCAGCAAGTCGACCACCTGCTCGTGGCCTTGGTGGGCGGCGAGCATCGGCGCGGTCCAGCCGCCGCTGTTCTGCTGGTTGATCTTCACCCCGTGCCGCAGCAGCAAGTCGACCACCTGCTCGTGGCCTTGGTGGGCGGCGTACATCAGCGAGGTGAAGCCTGCGCTACTCTGCAGGTTGATCTCCGCGCCGTGCCGCAGCAGCAGCTCGACCACCCGCTCGTGGCCATTGCGGGCGGCGCACATCAGCACGGTCCAGCCGTCGCGGTTCCGCAGGTTGACCTCCGCGCCGTGCCGCAGCAGCAGCTCGACCACCCGCTCGTGGCCGTTGCTGGCGGCGCACGTCAGCGCGGTGCCGCCGTCGCTGTCCTGCTGGCAGACCTCAGCGCCGTGCCGCAGCAGCAACTCGACCAACCGCTCGTGGCCGTAGCGGGCGGCGCCCATCAGCAGCGTGAGGCCGCTCGCCTCGCCTCTCTCGTACGTCGCGTCGGCCCGCCCGCCGCCCTCGAGCCACGCCAGCACCGCCTCCTCCTCGCCTCGCTCAGCCGCTAGCACGACCGCGTCGGAACAGCTCAGGGAACCTGCGCCGCCGCTACGCGGGCGTGCGCCCACCATCGCCGGGTAGTGAGCTGTGAGCTGTACCTCATGTATCGTGCGCCCACCATCTTTTTTTATATATATACCAAAAGGGGGGGCAAATTCACCAAAGCGTGTGTGTGTGTGTCCATAGACACCTCACAAGACCCCACACACGGTCTCGTCCGTGCCTTGCGGCCGGCGACGAGATTGCTAGAGGCGGAGCAAGCCTGCTCTAGTCTCACACGTTCGCCCTGTCGCGTGTCTCTGTTGTTGTGCTGTTGTTTGTCTCTTGGCACCTTGGAGTGCTGGGGGGGGCGACAGGGGGGACGTGGCCTGAGTGATGTGTACGCCCACTCAGGATGTGTGGCAGCCCGCTGCCGCTGGCTGTGTGTCTTGTGAGCTTGTTTGTGTCTGTGTGTCGCTCGTGCGTGTCGTCATCATCTGTCTTGCGTCCACCCATACCGCGTTGGTGTCCAGTCCGAGCCTGACTGTTCTTCACCTTACTACATACATACATACATGTGTGTGTGTGTGTGTGTGTGTGTGTGTGTGTGTGTGTGTGTGTGTGTGTGTGTGTGCGTGTGTGTGTGTGTGTGTGTGTGTGTGTGTGTACGCGGAGGGCACTGGCCACTGCGGGCTCGGGTTTGAGCTCGTGCCGCGTGTGCGGGTTGCCTATTCGCCAAACAAGTGGGCTCGCTCCGGTTGGAGCCTGGTGCAAGCTCACGTGAATCCGAGTCTCTCCTCCTACTACACAGTACACGCTCTCAGCCACACCGTGACTCAGACACGACGTCCGAGGTTCCTCTTCCCACAGCAACAGTCACGTTCCTCCTCCCACACTCGACTTCACGGCCCTCTTTGGGATCCGGTGTCGTCTGTCGAATCGTCGCCGCGCTCCGTCCCACACGCGTCAATCCACGAACTCCCTGCCGCTCCGCTCTTGCCGCTCGGCCCTAGCGGCGGCCGCGGCGGCGGAATAGGCTCCGGAGGCGGCGACAGGCGCCTCCCCCTCAGCGCACCCCATTCACCCACCCACTCCACCCGCGGGCGTCGGCGACGCGGCGCCCGCGGCGGCTCTTGCAGCGGCGGCGGGGGAGTGCGGCGGGGACCGCCTCAGAGCTGGTCCACGGCCTCGGCGAGGGCGTCAAAGTCGGGCGTGCCTAGGGGGAGAGAGGACAGACATCCGCCGCGCGAAAAAAAGAAACGCGGCCGGCCCCAGAGTCGGGCGTGCCGAAGCCGGTGGCCGCGTCCCAGCCCTTGACGGCGCTGAAGCCGTACTCCTGCATGCCGCCCGTGTTCTTGCCCTGCGTGACGTCCTGGAAGCCTTGCGGGTTCTGGTAGATGAACGGGTTGAGGAAGCCGAGGGCCGGCTTGCCGTTGTCGACGCGCCGGCTGTTGAGCAACGCAAAGATGCCAGCCACCACCGGGCACGCCGCTGAGGTGCCCGCGACGCCGGCGAAGCGGCCGCTCGAGACGACGCAGTACGGGTTCACCTGGGTCAGGGTTAGGGTTAGGGTTAGGGTTAGGGTTAGGGTTAGGGTTAGGGTCAGGGTTAGGGTTAGGGTTAGGGTTAGCGTAAGACGACGCAGTCAGGGTTCACCTGCGCGAGATATGGGGAGACATGGGGAGATATGGGGAGTGGCGCAACGCGAGCCGTACCTGGCCGGCGAGCGCCGACACGTCCGGGTACGCGCGGCCGGTCGAGTTCCACATGTCCTTGGGAGGGAGGTCCGGCTGGCTCAAGTACGCCGCGACCGCCTCGGCCTGGTAGGCGGGGATGGCAAAGTCGTCGGAGAAGCCTCCGCCGCCCGCCACCCACGCCTTCTCGTCGCCGACGACGGACTTGGTGACGAAATCTGTGCCGCCGACCGCCGTGATGTACGGCGACGCGGCGGGAAAGTCAGGCTTGAACCGCCTAAGAAAGAAAGCACGCGTGCGGCAGAGGGAAAGCAGGAACCGCGGCAGGCGGGGGCGTGACTCGCTTCTTGAAGAACCCGCAGCCCTCGCGCCCGCAGACGCCCTGGTCGCCAGACGCGAAGAGGATGGAGAGGCCGCGCGCGCCCGCCTTCATGAAGGCGGTGTTCGCCGTCTGCATGTACTCGGCCGACACCTGCTGCTTCTCGTCGTTGCCGTACGAGACCGAATGGACCTAACACAGAAGACACGGTGCGCGCAACGGAAACAGGACACTCGTCGCCGTACGAGACGAGTGGACCAGGGGCGGGTTCTCGAGCGACGAGATCTGCCTCGCCCAGGCGAGGAGCGAGTACTGCGAGTTGTACACGACGGTCAGCGGCACCTGAAGACCGGGACGCCGGCGTGGAAAGACAAGAGAGCCGCGCGAGCGGTTACCGCCACGGCCAGCGGTACCGCCGGGGCCACCGCCTTGATGTACTCGATGTCGAGCTCTGCCTAGAGGGAGACAAGAAAGACGTCGGGCACAAAAGAGAAAGACAGCGAGCAGAACGACCCCCTGCCGACGTACTCGATGTCGAGCTACTCTCCCTGTGTGTGGTGGCGGCGTGCCGTCCCCCCATCCCTCGTTTGGGCCGGCTGTTTTCTTTCGTTCTTCTTCGAGCTCCGCCTCGACGCCCGCGACGGGCAGGTCCCCTCCGATGGTCTCCTTGATCGAGACGTCAACCTTGCAGCTCTCGCCAAACGTGGCCAGGTCGGACGTCTTGTAGTACTGCCCCTGGTACTCGGCCACCGCCATCGAGCTAGCCGTGCTGCCGCTCGCGGCGGCGGCGGGGATCTTGTACCGCATCGCCAGCACTGCGGGCGTGACAAAGTTGTCGCACTGCGCCGCCGCGCACCCCTTTGGCCATTCCTCGCCGGCGGCGGCGGAGAAGAAGGAGGCGGGTTCGGCCGCGTCGGTGGTCGCCTTCTCGGCGATGTGCGGGAACTGGACCAGCTCGCCTAGGAGAAGACACTCGGGCTGCGAAAAGAGACAACTCTGGCCGATGTGCGGGAGCTGGACCACAGCTCGCCGACGAGCGAAACGTGCTGAGCCACCGATGCGTCGAGCGAGTACCCTGCGGCAGCGCGCAGCAGCCGCGGCGCAGCCTTGACGCGGGAGTGGCGGTACCAGTGGAGGCGAGCGGAGAGCAGCGCCTCCGCCTCCGCCGCCGTCATCACGACGGTGAGCATGTCGCGGTTTGGCGCGACGGTCACCTCGGCGCCGGCGGCGGCGAAGTGATGCGACGCGGCGGAGACGCGCTCGTGGCTCACCTAGAGAAAAAGAAATACCCGTCCCGAAAAAAGAAATACGTCCTGCGGCGGAGACGCGCTCGTGGCTCACCTAGAGAAAAAGAAATACTCTGCCGAAAAAAGAAATACGCTGCGGCGGAGACGCGCTCGTGGCTCACCTAGAGAAAAAGAGATACCTCTGCCAAAAAAAGAAATACGTGCTGCGGCGGAGACGCGCTCGTGGCTCACGTTGAGCAGTGCGGTCACCTGGTCGTTGGAGAGGTGCTTGCCTACCTCGACCATCGGCTCGTCACTCACAACCAACTCTCCGTAGAGGTCGTCTCTTGGCCGTCGGAGGAGGGCGCTGGCCGTACTCCGGGTCGCCAGGGGTCGAGACCGCCCAAAAGGTCGACTCGAGCCGCTTCAGCGCCTCGCCCTCGACGCGGAGCGCGACGGTGAGGGTGACGCGCGCCTGGGCGGGGCGGACGGGGAGGCGGGAGACGAAGGGGTTGGGGGGGGGGGGGGGGTGCAAAAATAGAAAAAAAATGATTTTTGCTTAGCAACTTTGACGCGACAGCGGCCCACACGCCGAAGTCCTTGACCTTATACGTGTTTCGATGTCGACCGGTGCCCTGCTCTCGCTGCGCCCATTCCCCGCCTCGGCGCCTCGACACCCACCCCGCCCACAGGTGTGGACATGGCTCTCGACGACGTCATCAAGCAGTCCAGCCGCGGGAGCGGCGGAGTCGTTCGCGGCGGAAGGCCGCCTCGGCGCTCGAGCGCACGCTCGAGCGCGCCGTACCAGCGGAGCAAGGCGCCGCTGGGAGAGGCGGTCGGGACGATGAGCGGCGCGTCTGTCTCGGAGCTCGCCGCGTCCGACAACCCGAAGCTCAAGGCTCCGCTTTCGACGCCGCGCCAAACTTGCGCCGCGCGCAAGTCCTCTCACGCCCGCCCCACTCGCCTCCAGGTGTCGGGGGAGTCGAAGCCCAACTCGGTGGCGGGCGCGATCTGCAACATCGTGCGCGAGGGCCAAAAGCTTCCCAGCCTGCTTGCCACGGGCCCCGCGGCTCTCAACCAGGCGCGCACCGCACCACGCCTCTGCTCAGCTCTCTTCGCGGCCCTCTGCCTTCCTCGCCTCCACCTCTCCTCGCCGACGCCGGCTCGGCCGCCTCCCCCCCCCCCCCCCTCTCCCCCCCCCTCCCCCCATCCCCGTCACAGGCGTGCAAGGCCATGGCCATCGCGCGCAAGTACCTGCATGAGGAGCCTGACGACAAGGGTGCGCTCCCAAGACGCTCCGCCGACGCCCGGCAGACGCCCCGCCCAACACCAGTCTGAGTACCCTCCCCAAAGACCAGTCTGCACACGCCCAATGCCAGTCTGAGACCCTCCCAACACCAGTCTGCCAGACGCGCCCCCCCAACTCCAGTCTGCAAGACGCGCCCCCCAAGATGTGTCCTCGCACGTGCCTTGCCCTCTCCTGACCTTCTCCTGTCCTTCTCCTGACCTCCTCCTGACTGCTGACTGGTCGCCCGGCCCCTCGCCGGACAGGTGGCCCGGTCGAGATAGTCATCAAGCCGACCTTCGAGGGAGTGAGCAGCTGACACCACGCCACCTCCCTCGCCCTCCCGCCACCTCCCTCGCCGCCTCCTCCCGCCTCCTCCCTCGCCGCCTCCTCCCGCCACCTCCCTCGCCCTCCTCCTCCCGCCACCTCCCTCGCCCTCCCGCCTCCTCCCTCGCCGCCTCCTCCCGCCACCTCCCTCGCCCTCCCGCCACCTCCCTCGCCGCCTCCTCCCTCGCCCTCCTCCTCCCTCGCCGCCTCCTCCCGCCACCTCCCTCGCCGCCGCCTCCTCCCGCCACCTCCCTCGCCCTCCTCCTCCCTCGCCGCCTCCTCCCGCCACCTCCCTCGCCCGCCACCTCCCGCCACCTCCCGCCACCTCCCTCGCCTCCCGCCACCTCCCTCGCCGCCTCCTCCCGCCACCTCCCTCGCCCTCCTCCTCCCTCGCCCTCCCGCCACCTCCCTCGCCGCCTCCAACCGCCACCTCCCTCGCCGCCTCCTCCCGCCACCTCCCTCGCCCTCCTCCTCCTCCTCCTCCCTGCCGCC
>NW_005200970.1:240884-258485 GCF_000372725.1 Emiliania huxleyi CCMP1516 | reverse complement strand
CACACACCTTGAGCCGTCAGAGCGGCCATCCAATCTCCTCAACCAGCACCCGCCTCCCGTTTCGCCACAGGCCACCCCCATCTCCTCTCCCCTCGCCACAGCCACCCCCACCCCCTCGCTACAGCCACCCCAGATCTCCCCAGATCTCGCGCCTCTCGCGCCTCTAGGCGATCGCGCTCGCCCAGGAGTACGTAGCCGAGGAGGGCCTCTCCCTCTCCTTCACCGTACAGTTCCGCGACCTCGAGGCACTCTACAGCCGAGAGACTGCAGCCGAGAGACATGCCGAGAGACATGCCGCCGAGAGACATGCCGAGAGACATGCCGAGAGACCGCCCGCATCGCGGCTGCCTCGCGGCTGCATCTCGGCCGCATCTCGGCTGCATCTCGCCCCTCTCGTGCCCAGGACCCGTCTCTGCGCGGCTCGCCCGTCTCCACCTTCGTCCAGTTCATCATCGTGCGCGAGGCGTGAGGGCCAGTCGGCGGGCGGCGGCGGAGGAGGCGTGGGGCCAGCCACTAGGGGCGCCGTGTGTGCCACGACGGGGCCGGCGGCGGGCGAGAGGGAGCCCGCGGCAGGGAGCCCGCCCCCTCCCTCGGCCATTCCGACGGCCTCCTGTCTGCCCTCCAGTCTTCTCCCCGCAGCCGCCATGCTGCCGCCGCCGTCGTAGAGAGGGCCAACAGGCCTACGTTTTACAGGCGCAGAACGGCGTGGTCGCTTCGGGGCCGGGCGGACGCGGTGTGAGGGTGTGTCTGTCTCTCTTTGTCAGTGTGCGTTATCCTCACCAGTTGGGAGTTATGTATCTCGAAAGTTCCGAGAGCTGTCACGGCTGAGCTGACCCCGCTCCCGCGGCCCGTTTGGCGTTTGCGTTTCAGGCTCCCAGAGCGCAGAGGGCCTCTCGGAGCGAGGGTCCGTCAGCCCCGTCACTCGACGGCTCACGCACCTGACCACCGCCCGTCAGCCCCGTCAGCGTCACCGCCCGTCAGCCCCGTCAGCGTCACCTCACGCACCGCCACCGGCCACCGGGCCCGCAGCAGCGGATAGAGCCGAGCCGTACACGGTCGTGCTCGTGGAGAGCCGGGGGACAAGCTCCATCGGCAGCTGCGCCTTTCGCAGCTGCGCCTCCCTCGCCTGCGTCACCGTGCCAACCACCGCCACCGTCCGCCCACCGCCTTCGAATCCACAACCACCGTCCTCCGCGTCCCGCCCAAGAGGATGCGCGACCTGCAGCGCTGGTACGAGGCGGTGGACGGGGCTCTGGCCTACAAGCGCTGCCGCCCCCTCCTCTACGGCTGGCTGGAGAAGGCCCAGATCGAGCTCGGCTCTTACGGCCCGGACGGCGCGGCGCGCCAGCGCGACCGCGACGAGTTCGAGGGCGACTTTGCGTCGGCGACTGCTCGCGGTCCAGACTGACATCAGGCGTGCAAGGTGTGCTCTTTTCCTATTCAAACGACAGACATCTCCCGCATACCACTCACCCTGCGATGCGCTTCGCTGAGACCTCGAGAGAGTGGTGCCGAAGGCGCTGTCCCCCGTATTCCCCCGTATTCCACTTTGGCGGCCGTCCACCAGGCAGCCATTTCCTCGTCCGCTCGCGCTTGCCGCGCCGCATTTCGCCCAACTATGCCGCATAGTCGGGCATAGCAATAGGCATAGCTGCACGTCTAGACCCCCGCGACGCCTATTGCTCACGGAACCCGCCGCCCCCTCACCACCCCCACCACGCGATGCGCCGCGCCGCGCGAGCTGCTGTACCCCCCATCTGCCTCGCAACGCCTGCCCACTCCCGCTCGCAGGTACAGCCGCTGCCATCGAGGAAGCCGCGAGACGCGTCCGCTGCTGCCCATTCCCCACCCTTGTCCCGCGCGACCGCCCTCCCTCTCTTCTGGCAAGAGAGCGACCCTCTCTCGCTTGCTCGCCAATCGCCGCCCGGCTCCAGTCCGAGCGCCGAGGACGCGAGAGAGCGTGCCGGCGGCCTCGTCTCGACGCTCACGCCGCAACGTGATGCCCGTAGGCGCGGCTCTCCTCTCTCCGGCCCGCTCTCTCTTCCCATTCAGCATGCACTCGACTAGCAGCAGCAGCAGCAAGACCGCACGCAGCAGCGCTCGGAGGAAGGGCCCGGCGGCGCTTGGCAGCAGCAGCACCTGCCCGCCGAGCGAGGTCACGGGGAGATGTGGGGAGATGTGGGGAGATGTGGGGAGATGTGGGGAGATGTGGGGAGATATGCGGCACCTGCCGGCCGAGCGAGGCGCGCCGGCGGGTGGAGGGGGAAGGGGTAGATGCGGCGGAAGCGAGGGAGGGGGTGGTGGCGGAGGCGCGCAGGCGGGGGAGAGGAGGTGCGCAGGGTGGGGTGGGGTGGGGTGGGGGGGGGGGGGCAGCCTGAATGCCGAGCGCAAAGCGCGCAGCGCCGCCATCTCGCGTGCACACGCCCTGGCGGCGTCGCTCACTGCGCGGTGCAGCGCCTCTGCAAAAGCGCCCCGCCCCCGCCCCCGCCCCCGCCCTCGCCCTCGCCCTCGCCCTCGCCATCGGTCGGGAGGGGCTCGCCGAGGAGCGCCTCGAAGACGCGCGCCTCGAGCAGGTGCTCCGTCTGTTCACAGCGAGCCGGCGCGTGAAGAGACGCCGTCCACACACCGCCCTCGCCCCCTTCGACCGGGCCGCTGGCGCCGTGCGGAGGAGCGGCAGCGCCAGCCTCGCCTCCCTCCGGTGCTGCCGCAGCAGCAGCAGCAGGTCGGAGGCGACACACTGAAGGTGGCGGCGAGGCGCCTGCAGGGGAGGGATCGTCCAGGACACGTCTAAGAAACGGACCGGGACGGCTCCCTAGAAAGAAAAAATCCAGGATTTCATGGGAAAAATCTGGGATTTCCAGAGAACCTGTACCCCATGTTCCCCCGACGGCGTTTGCCTGACTGACATCACACCAGGCAAGCCATGGCACTTCCTCGTCCGCTCGCACTTGCCGCGCCGCATTGCGCCCGACTATGCCGCCGCGAGCAGCACGCCTAGACCCCCGCGACGCCTATTGCTCACGGAACCCGCCGCCCCCTCACCACCCCCACCACGCGATGCGACCTCTCTCGCAGCGCGAGCGGCTGTACCCCCCTCGGCCTCGCACCGCCTGCCTACTCCCGCTCGCAGGTACAGCCGCTGCCATCGAGGAAGCCGCGAGACGCGTCCGCTGCTGCCCATTCCCCACCCTTGTCCCGCGCGACCGCCCTCCCTCTCTTCTGGCAAGAGAGCGACCCGCTCTCGCTTGCTCGCGAATCGCCGCCCGGCTCCAGTCCGAGCGCCGAGGACGCGAGAGAGCGCGCCGGCGGCCTCGTCTCGACGCTCACGCCGCCGACGTACTGCCCGTAGGCGCGGCTCTCCTCTCTCGCTCTCTCTTCCCGGTCAGCTGCATTCATTTTTTGGTGTTTGTGCAGCCGCCGTGGCTGATTTCTTTTTATCCGTGTAGGCGAGGGTCGAGGGCATGGGGCGGGTTGGGGGGGGGGGGGGGGGGGCTCCCGGGCTTGGGGGGTGGGTGGCGGGCGGGCTCGAGATCGCGTTTCGAGGGGAGATTCCCCGAGATTTTATCATAGCCATATACCCCCATGTACCCCCATATACCCCCATATACCCCCATATACCCCAATATACCCCCCAGACATCTTAAGAGCAGTTTTTCACCCTCTTTCACATGGTCGCGATCCCGTAGGCGCTTGCCTTTCCTGCTACGAGCCGAGATTGACCTGAGATTGACCCTGCCGAGTCAAGTTCCCGCCCTGCTCGCATCTCTGCTGCGTCTAGAGAGTGCCACTCTGTGTCCGTAGCCGCGAGGGCCACTCGAGAGCGCTGGCCTGCACCTCCCATCGGGGACACCACCCTCAACCGCTTCTTGACTCTCTGCAGGAATTCATTCGATCAACATGCTCAAAGTCGAGCTCGTGCCGGCCGCCGGTGACAAGCTCAAGCTCTCTCCTGCTCCGCCGCCGCTCGCTGACAAGCAGGTGTGTGCGTTAATTTGCAGTGGCTGAGGGCGGGGGTATATGCACAGTCACGCGCACCGCTGCAACGCACGCAACGCTGCGCCTTCCCTGCAAGACTAGCCTCTCGCGTTCTGTGGCTGACAGGCGTCTCTGGCGGACAACACGACCGTCATCGACTCCGGCGAAGGCAACGCCATCGGCATCCCCTCCGAGCCCGTCTCGCTCAAGGATGTCATCGACACCGGCACCGGCGGCACCGGCACCGCCAGCACCGGCACCGGCAACGTCCCGCCCGAGGGCGAGCCCGGCCCGCTCAAGGACGGCATTGACGCGGGCGGCGGCAACGTCGAGGGCGAGCTTTCGCCGATGACGTCCTCCGCGAAGGTCGGAATCGTGCCGGCTGACGACGGCCGCATCACGCTCGTCATCTCCGCGTCGGTGTCGCCTTCGCTCCTCGGAGCCAAGGTGCGCGTGCGCACGCCAGGATCGTGATCATCCCTCTCCCGTCTCCGAGAGCCTGCGCGTACTCTCCCTCGCCCACAGGCGTGCGGCGTCAAGAACGTCAACATCTCCGTGGCAAAGTCTGGCCCGGAGGACGTTCTCAAGAAGGACCCGGCCGCGGAAAAGGCGCCCGACGCGGGCGCGGTCGACTCGGACAAGGCCAAGGCCATGTTCGCCGCCCACGCGCCGAGCTCGCCCGCCGTTTTCTGGTCCAAGTTTACGCGCCCAACCGGCCCACCGACGGCCCCCACCGGCGCCGTCGAGGGCGCCGTCGAGGGCGCCTTCAAGAAGGACATCCCTGCGGCAGAGTCTGGCGCGGAGGCCTCCTTTGACGAGACCGGCGCCATCAAGAACGACCCGGCGCTCAAGCCGGCCACCGAGGTCGCCACGGCCCTCAAGCCGGCGGCGGTTTGCGGCGAGACGCTGCCGTCGATCAAGGAATTTCCGGAGCCCGCCCCGGCGGCGAGCGCCTTGCTTCTGCGCCGTGCGCCCGCCGACCCACTCCTTTACCCCACCCCGCTTTCCATTGCGTAGGGCGACGTCGGCTGGACCGTCTCGGCCAAGGAGTTTCCAAAGGAGAAGCCCGCCCCGTCGGCGAGCGCCGCATTCTGTGCCGTGCGTCTGCGGACCCACTGACTGACCCCATGCGCGTTCGATGCGTAGGGCGAGCCCGACTGGATTGTCTCGAACTCGCGCAACAAGACGGAGCGCAAGGGCGAGGTCAAGTCCACGAAGGTCTCCAACAAGTACGATCTGCTCGACGACGTCGAGACGAACGTCAAGGCGGAGATTGACGAGGACGAGGACGAGAAGACTGGAAAGGAGAAGGGCGCGGAGAAGGAGTCCTCGGTGCACGCACTCCCACACAGACGACACACACTGCCCCGCGCCTTTGCTTGACAGCGCGCCGCGCGCGCGCCGCAGTTCGAGTCGGTCTCGCCCGAGTCTGTCGGTGGCATTGGCAAGCCGCCCCGCGGCTTCACGCCGTCGACCACAGACTCGGTGCTCGCCGCCTGCATACGCCGGATTCTCCTTTGCCCCTAGCTCACCGCCAGTCTGACGACCACGCCCCCTGTTCAGGGCGCGACGGCCAACCCCAAGACGACCACGACCGCCACGCCGAAGGGCTCCGTCTCCGCCTCCGGCTGGCTCTCGTGGCCCAAGCTCTGCTGGCACAACGTGCTCTGCACCGCCTTCATCTGCCTCATTGCGGCGAGCGCGAGCGGCGCGGCTTTCGCCTACTTGTCGCACGGCTCTGACGGGTTTCTCCCTTCGTCGATTGTTGTGCCCGACGCGACGGCGCTCCCGACCGAGACTGAGCGCCGGCCGCTGTTTGCTCCGAAGGCGCGCGAGCCGTGTGACGCCGGTTTCGTCCCGACGTGCGAGCAAGCGAAAGGTTTTGGCCTCTGCAACACCACCAACGCAGCGTGCGACGAGGCGTGCGTCGACGAAGTCAAGATGACCTGCCCTGTGACGTGCAGCCTGCCGGCGGAGGCGACGTCCGGGCACCTGGCCCCGGACGCCGCCCCTTCCGACTACGGCGATAGCTTGCCGCCGGCCGCAACGGAGGCCATCTGCAGCACCTGCGCGGTTCACCCCGACCTGCCCTGCTGCCACAACCACCCGCACGAGGGCAATGGCCGCCGCCGCCTGGCGCAATCGTGCGCCGGAGCATTGCCGCCCACGGTCAATTATCTCTTAACATCATTCAATCCCGACGGCGACGATGCAACTTTTATGAAAATTCTGGCCCCGATCTTCCATTCTAAACAATTCCTTCCATATCCGGCGGAAGATGGAAAGTGCGAGTTTGTCACGAGCGATAACTTGCAGACCTTTGCTCAAAGCATCGCTGCATCCATGAGCATTGATGGTTCATACGGGGCCTTCGCAGCGTCAGTAAAGGCAAGCACTGAACAAACGTCCCGTTCAGACAAGAGACAGATTCGAATCGACAACGTGTGCACGGCCATCTCCCAGATATGGAATCCGAAGGACGTATGGAGCCACTCGGACATGTTAGACAGCGTAAAAGACGCCTTCATGACAAAAACCCCAGCGGAGTTTGCGAAAGACTACGGCGCGTTCTATGCGAAACAGATCACGCTTGGGGCAATGATTCGGTACCGTTTCGTGAAGGTCAGTGATGCAACTGAGACCTCGTCCGAATTCGAACTTGAGCTTACGGCAAGCGGGAATAATCTATTTGCTGAGGTGGCAGCGTCAGCCGGAGTTTCCGGCAAGTATTCAACAAAGGTTGGGAACGATGAGACAACGATCTCCATGAACATCAAAGGTGGTGTCACAGCAAAGATACTCGGGACCACCGCAGACACTTACCAGGAAGATGTGAAAGCATGGAGAGACAGCGTCGATGAATCGAATTTGCATCCCATGGGATTCAGGCTTGGACTCCTCACAGACTTGCTGAAGAAAATTGATTCAACCCGGGCAACTGCACTGGCCAATCACTACAAGAGCATTTGGGGCAAATCTTTGACAGAACTGCAAAGGATGGATGACAGAACTCCCGGTTGGCCTTCCCCGGAGTGGTCCCGGACCCCCCCGGACCCCCCCGGGACGTTTAGTGACGAGCAGGGCTGGTCGGACGGGGCTCCAAACTACCACGACGGCTCCGCACACTTGGGTGCCATCACCGGAATGAGCTGTGCAGGGGATATGTGCGACAATTTGAAGCTCCTGAGATTTCCATTTGTCCAAACTGACACATGTGACGTGAACTTGGGCCCCTTCTCGGAAGAACAACAGAATTTCCGCAAGTGTGATCGGGACTATATCGTGACGGCGGTAAAGTGCGAAGGCGATTACTGCGACAATCTGACATTGCGCTGCAACAAACTCCTAAGCCCAGGCAGGTGGATTGGAACCGAATATATGACGGAGCAGTTCAGCGAGGAGGAAGGAGAAATGAAATGCCGAGTTGATGAGAGCGCGCTGGTCGGGGTCAAGTGCTACGGCGACTACTGCGACAATAAGGAATTGATCTGCGTGAAGATCTCTAACATTACTTGGCAGCAAGACTCAGAGGAAGCAAAGGACGGGGCTTTTGTGTGTCCGCCATCGCCATCGCCGCCTCCGCCATCGCCGCCTCCGCCGCCTCCGCCTCCGCCATCACCGCCTCCGGGCAGTTGCACTGCGGCATCGGACTGTGCAAGCGGAATGTGCTTCTGGGATGACAACCGGAACGGCTGGTATTGCTGGTCGAAGCACCCACGCGGCACTTGCTGCCGCTGGGTCTTGGACCCTAACCACGTGTGGTCGTGCCAGTACTGCGCCAACGGCAACCAGTGGTCCCTTGTTGGCGGCGAAGGCGAAGGCGCCAACGTCGTCAAATACGACATGCGGTACTGCGGGTCGTCGCGCGTGTGCAACTAAAAGTGGTTGCTTGGCGCGCGGCTACAATTTGGTAACCCAATTCCCAGCCGTTCGAAGCTCTACCACGAACTTCGAGCCGTTCTTAAACTTTGGATATTGGCAATGCCACAAGAGACAAGGGTTGGGCGTGCTCCTCACTCCCTTCGTTGCGTTCCTTTGGCACGGGCGCTTCATGTAACATGCTGAGGCTTGCTCCGCCTCCGAGGAGCCTTACAGACCGTAATTAATCACAGGCCTTCTCCGCCTGCCGAGACGTCGGATAGGCATCACCACAGTCCAATGCACGAGGGCGTCTCTGTTCCTCTTCTCTTTTTCGGCCCCTTAAATCGGTCATTTTCCTCGGCCTTTTCCTCGGCGATTCCTTGTCGGTGGCCTTCTCCTCGGCCCCGATTCCTTGTTCACGGTGCTCTGATTCTTGTGCTGATACTTGCGTCCGAGACTGCTTGTGTTAGTCCTCTGGGTCTTCTTTTGTCCTCGGCGTCCTGTCTCGATGCGAGTTGTTCCCCTTTGGTTTGGACCTCTTGTATCCCCTTTTAGTACAGCAGTGGCGGTCCGCTCATCGCGCGCCTTGCTTTTCATTGGTCGTGAAATTCTCTTGCCGACGTTCAGCTACAGCTTGCGCTGCTGTTCGAGTCGTTCGGTGGGTTCGGGAAGGGGGTCGGCGAGATCCGAGATCCCCTGCGGCGAACGTGTGCTGCAGAACAAGCTAGCGTGGGCCCAGTACCTCGACGTACGTGTGAGTGAGTGAGTGACAGAGTGAGTATTCTTGATACGAAACCACGACGACACACACCAGTCGACTCGCATCGGTTGCCTCCATGAACGGCGGAGCTATTCTCGCGTCCGCACCACACCTGGCTCCAACGTGGACACGCCCATAGCTGGGGACACTACTAGGTCACGCACACACAAACACACACACACACACACACACACACACACACACACACACACACACACACACACACACACACACACACACACACACACACACACACACACACACACACACCTCGACGTACGACGAGGTGACTTGGTTGGACCACCAAGAATTGGCTAGGGCTGTATATCGCACGCCTTGGGGGGGGGGGGGGGGAGAGGAACCTCTTAGCGCCATCGCCATGGTGCTGCTTGCTGCAGAAGCAGCGTATCTTCTCGGTCGTTCTTCACACGGCAATCGAAGAGCAGATTAGATTCCTCGCCGACTTCGACCACCACCTTGCCGACGCTCGCGCCGCTGTTGAGGTACTCGAGCGCCTCGGGCAGCTGCTCAAACGGGTAGGTGGAACCTGGTCAGGTACTGCCATGCAACCCAAGCTGAGGGATCGCAAGACGCATGCGGCAGGAATGCGGTCGGCGCGTGGACATACTGCAAGAAGGGCCAGATTTGTGTCAAGCACGGAGAGTTTGGAGCGCACAGCGAGTGCCACGACCTCTTCAATAGCGAGCGCACCTGTGGCTGGGGCAGGCCTATGTGCACTGGAGAAGGCGACACCAGCGTGTGCTGGGAGCGAAAGGAGGGCGGCTGCGTGGAACGCGGAGCAGCTGGAATGGCCGACTACCAATGGTTCCAGCACGGGTTCCGCTGTGGGTACAACAAGCAGTTCTACTTTCAGCGCCAGGACCGCATTGGCGGCTGGCCCAAGATCTCGTCGGACGACGGGATCTCCCGTACCATGGAGGAGTGGAAATCTGCTTGCAACGAGTGCCTGCTCAGCATGCTGGACAACTGCCTGGTTTGCCCGCTCAACCCGAAGCTCTTCTGCTCCAATACCTCCGAAGGGGTCTACCTTGGCGGCACCGGCACCCGCCCCGGGACACACTCGTGCAACCGCGGCGACAACCTGGAGACCGTCGCCGACAATGGCGCGCGGCTACAATTTTTGGTAACCCAATTCCCAGCCGTTCGAAGCTCTACCACGAACTTTGAGCCGTTCTTAAACTTTGGATATTGGCAATGCCACAAGAGACAAGGGTTGGGCGTGCGTGCTCCTCACTCCCTTCGTTGCGTTCCTTTGGCACGGGCGCTTCATGTAACATGCTGAGGCTTGCTCCGCCTCCGAGGAGCCTACAGACCGTAATCACAGGCCTTCTCCGCCTGCCGAGACGTCGGATAAGCATCACAGTCCAATGCACGAGGGCGTCTCTTTCCCTCTTCTCTTTTCCGGCCCCTTTTCCGGTCCCTTTCCCTCGGCCTTTTCCTCGGCCCCGTTTCCTTGTCGGTGGAGACTTGTTCACGGTGCTCTGATTCTTCTGCTGATTGATACTTGCGTCCGAGACTGCTTGTGTTAGTCCTCTGGGTCTTCTTTTGTGGTGAGCCGGTGTGTGCCAGTCCGGCGGCACAATGCTGGGCGAGCGAGCGCAGGTCGTAGAGCGCCCGCCAACCTCGCCGATGTCTCGCGCTCGCGCGAAGCTGCTGGCCTGCCTCATTGGCGGGTCCGACAAGAAGCGCTGGTTCCTCTGCGGGTACTGGCCAACTCTCGGCGAGACTTTTCCCGAGCGGAGCGAAGTTATGCCGAATTTATTGGGCGGCCTGGTGGGCGGTTTGAACTGCATCCTATGCCTGGCGGTCATGGCAAGCATTTACTTTTCTCCCTTCAACTTCGTCAGCGGAGAGGCTGCCTCAGAGGCCACGAGCCTGGGAATGACGATGCTCTTATTCACGTCTTCCATCTCGATTGTCGTCTCGGCGCTCTTCGGACGACTCCAATACGCGATCGTGGCGTCGCAGGACGTGCCGGCAGTCCTGCTCGCGCTCACGGTGCCTCGCATCATCGCATCCTGAGGTGCCTCATCGCATTGCTCACGCTCATCGCATCATCGCATCATCATCATCAAGGCGCGCAAGGCGCTCCTCAGTACGCCTCGAACCTGCCTCACCTCTTCACCTCTCCCAGCTTAGGCCTTGGTGTTCGAGGCCGAGATGCATGTATTCCACGCCATCTCGTGGGCCGCCTTCTCTTTACCGGCTGCTTCTTCAACTTCGCCGGTCGAATGAAGCTGGGCACGCTCGTCGCCTCCCGTCATCTCTGGGTTGCTCGCCTCCATCGGCCTCCTCGCCATCCGCGGCGGCCTGGCGGACGCCAGCCGCGTGCTGCCTTTCAGTACCTCTGGCCCATCCATTGCGTGCCGGGCTTCTTCTCGCCGTGCGCCGCGGTCACTCCGCCGTAGCTGTGGAGGGCGTCTACTCACTCTCAGACTGAGAACAGGTACTGCGTCGGCAGGCAGCACGGTAGACGGTAGACGGGCCACCCCTCAGTCCCTGCGTCGCGCCTCCGCCTCTAGACACTCCCTAAAGGTGGCCGCGACGCGTCGCAGCCGCCTGGCCCTTTCCATGTCGCTCCTCATCGCCTCTGCGGTGCCCATCTCGTCGTGCCGCACCCACGAGAGTCTAAAGTAGAGAGGGCCAACACGGCCTATACGCGTTTTACAGGCGCAGAACGGCGTGGTCGCTTCGGGGCCGGGCGGACGCGGTGTGAGGGTGTGTCTGTCTCTCTTTGTCAGTGTGCGTTATCCTCACCAGTTGGGAGTTATGTATCTCGAAAGTTCCGAGAGCTGTCACGGCTGAGCTGACCCCGCTCCCCGCGGCCCGTTTGGCGTTTGCGTTTCAGGCTCCCAGAGCGCAGAGGGCCTCTCGGAGCGAGGGTCCGTCAGCCCCGTCACTCGACGGCTCACGCACCTGACCACCGCCCGTCAGCCCCGTCAGCGTCACCGCCCGTCAGCCCCGTCAGCGTCACCTCACGCACCGCCACCGGCCACCGGGCCCGCAGCGGATAGAGCCGAGCCGTACACGGTCGTGCTCGTGGAGAGCCGGGGGACAAGCGCGACGAGCCCGCGCGCCGCCCGCCGCCAAACATATCGGCAAACGCAGCAGCGAGCAGGACCGCGACTTACTCTAGGTCTACAAGTGACTAGTGACAGGTGCCCCCGCCGCCGCACCGCTCTCGCCACCCGCATGCCCGCCACCCACGTCCGCACGCACGCTGCCGCCGCCTCGCAGCCACCCCGTCCGCCCCGCAGCGCTCCCTTCGATGGCGGCACACCGGCACCTCCTCGTCGGCGACTACTGCTGAATCGGAACCTGGCTCAGTCTGCCTTGCGCGTCCTCCTTTGCTTGGCTCCTCTGGCGGCGGTGGCGGCGGCGGCCGCCGGCCCGCCGCCACCGCCGCTGCTCTCGCTCCGTCGGCCGTGCACGAAGATGCCGGCGCCTACGAGCGTCAAGCCGTCTCGGGCCAACCGCCAGCAGACGGAGAGGGGCGAGGGGTGCGCGGCACTCGATACGGCTAGAGAAGGGCGTTGCAGTGCGCAGCAAGAAAAGGAAGGGTCGGGCAGATAAGGCCAACGGGAGCGCTCACCCATCATGCCGAACCACACGGCGGTGCAGGCAGCGTAGAGGCCCGTCTGAGAGCAGGTCGAGAGGCAGGCAGTGAGAAGTACGCGGCGGTGGTGCAAGAGAGCGTTGGCGGCGGCGGCGGCGGCTACTCTGGTGCCTGCTGCTTCTGCGGCACTGTTTGAAGCCACTTGTCGAGGCCGAGAGCGGAGTCGTAGGTATCGCGTAGGGACAGCAGGTCGTAGTACACCACGCACACACACAACGCCGCCACAGCGAGGCTCATCGCAGCAACACCCACCAAAGTGTAGCTCACCATGCTGAACGCAGGGGGCCAGGTACAGAGTGTCGCCCCCGGGGAGCCCCCCCCGCGGGCCCTCGATCGAGACCTCGAGAGACGCCTGTGTTTCGCCTTCCTATCTATCCGGAGGACGTCGGCCCCGGGCTAGCGAGGCGCTTTCATCGGCCTCGGCAACACCGAGCCCGGCACGAGCGCGGACGTCTTCGGCCTCGAGCAGCGCGGCGCTGTCGGGGACGGTGACTTCAGGCTGCCGAGCGACGGCGGCGGCTACGTGGCGTACAAGAAGGCGGACTACGCGCACGCCCTCTCGCGCTCGGTGACACGGACGTACAGATGTACCTGTTTGAAACCTTTGGCGGGTGGTGCAACGCGGTCAAGCGGCTGTTCTACCAGATGAAGGACAAGGTGCGCAACAAGCTCTCGACGCGGCAGCACGAGGACGAGGCGAGCTGGTCGACGCGGTCGTGGCTGTCGCTGCAAGCCCAGCGCATGGTCAGTCGCGCTGCAGCTCGCGGCGGCGGATGAAATTGCGACCGAGCTCAGGCTCGCTGCGTGCGGCGTTGGAGGACGCCACCGTCGGTCGCCTAGACTCCCTTGCGTCACCACGTGCCTCCCCGTGTTTGTAGCCTGGCGTTTGTGCCCCGTTTGTGCCGCGTCCCGTGCCCCCGAGTTCATTTTAATAAGCAGAGTGAGAAAGAGAAGGACAAAAAAGGTAAAAAGCGCTTTGTGTGAAAAAACGATTACCTCACTCAGGTAGGTAGGGTAGGTCCGAACGTTCGATTCGCCCCGTCCGTAACGTCTAACCGCCCGCCGCGCATAACTGACTCCTCATCAGGACATCACCTCCCTGCTAACATACATAGGTAGAAAGGTGAAGAACAGCCAGGCTACCTCACGAAAACAAACTCAAAAAGAAAGAAAGAAAACGGAAAGCCAAGGGAGGCAAACTACGTGCCTCCCCGTCTTTGTAGCCTGGCGTTTGTGCCCCGTTTGTTTGTGCCGCGTCCCGTGCCCCCGAGTTCATTTTATATAAAGGCAAACTCTGTCAGCAGTCCGCTTGGTCGGAGTTTCTTTCACTGCAAATTCTTTCACCTGTGTCGAGCCTGTCTGCTGTGAGAGAGAGTTCTTTTGTTTAAATTCTTTCACTGAAAAAACGCGGGTCCGGCCGTTTCATTCCCTCCCCCGCTCGGCCCGGCGTGGCGCTGCCTCGTCCACACAAGTCACGGTTGTGTGTACATGTCCCTCGCCGCAGCAGCGGCCTCCACAGCCCAAGGCCTCTTCGAGCCCACGGACGGCGCACCAACGCCGCGGCTGCCGCTCGACAAGTCGGCTCCACCCACCCACCGGCACGGTGCTCCCGCGGGCGACGGCACCGCCAGGGTTGCTTCCGCAAACAGCAGAAAGCCTAGCACAACCCGGAGGCGCCTCATCTCAAGGCGTGGCGCGACCCACTTGCCCTGGCGTCGCTAAGTGGATATTGGATCCCTCCTGGTGGAGAGCCCGGCCCCTGCCCCCTGACTTCATGCGCACAGAGCTTCTCGTGCCATCACCTCCTGAGGCATTCTATCACCGTGCCTGGCGTAGGCACACTCCCCGAAGCATCCCAAAGAACCGGCACTATTACGGGTTCAACCCCTCGGGGTACCGCACGTCCCTCGACCATCGAGGCGCCAGGGATAGCACTGCCACAACCACGCCTCCTCAACCGGCGCCCTGTAGGCTTGAGGCCGCCTCTCCTGCCCCTCCCAGGCGCCAACTTTGGATCTGAGGGTCGCTGGCCAGGGCTCCACCAGGCGCCCGCCTCACGGAAGCACCTCGTGCTGCGCAGTCCCCATCGAGCGCCTCAGCTGCCCGAGGAGCTCTGGGCCGACTTCCCTCGCCCGGCGGCAGGACCAGGTGACACTAGTTACATGGACAGGAAGCTCGCCGACCCCCAACACACATGACTCGTGTCCCAGGTGAGGAGTGGATCCTACAGCGGAGGCGGCGCGAGGAGGAGGAAGGGGCGCTGTCGTTGCAGCGGGCGATCTTGAGGCAGTGCCACCAAAAAATAGCCTTCGAGGAGAGGAGGAGGCGAAACGGTGCCTTCATCGAGCGCACCCTTTCCTGGGAGCGACCAGCGCCGCGGAGGAAGCCCGAGGGGCTGCAATTCTGCTCGGGGGTGAGTATGAAATAAACAGAGGCGTCGGGTCTGCGCGACGACTTCACGGCGGCGGCGCGGGACGCCGTGTGAGGTTAGGCCGGTCGCCCCGCCCCCCCCCCCCCCTTCTGGGACGCTCCTGAGTCGTTTCGCAGCTAAACTAAGAATGATAGCCGTGAGAGCCAGCCTCGTTGCAAGGACCGCAAGGGCCCGTCGCCATGTGAGCGGTACCTCCCATATGGGCTCTCCGCCCCCCGTGTAGCTCCCCGTGCGTGCGTGCGTGGGTGGCCCGGCTGCCCGGTGTGTGTGTATCCCTCAGGCGGCGGTGCTCGTGTCCATTACGTCGAACCCCGCGTCCTGATCCGTCGCTCGAGTCGCATGATTCGACCCGGCTCGGCGCCCAAAAGATGAGCACGACAGTGCAGCGCGGGGGGCCCGAGCAGCCGCCGGCGGAGCACCTTCGAGGGCAAGACCATCCACCGCGGCGGGCCTCACTACATGTGAGCGCTCGGGCTCGCGACGATGGTATGCTGTTGGCAAATCAGGACACAGATCTCACACAAATATCCCTCCCTTCGTTTGTCTTTTCTCTCTTTTCCCAAAGGGTAGGTAGGTAGGTAGGTAGAAAGGTGAAGAACAGCCAGGCTCGGACTGGACACCAACGCGGTATGGGTGGACGCTGGACAGATGATGACGACACGCACGAGCGACACACAGACACAAACAGGCTCACAAGACACATAGCCAGCTGGCTGCCACACACCCTGAGTCGGCGTACACATAACTCAGGGCCACATCCTCCCTGTCGCCCGCCCCAAAGGGTGAAAAAGCGAGAAACACAGACTTGCGCGAAAAGCCGCTCTGGAGACCTCCTTTGCAATCGCTTTCACGCGCCGACTTCTCGGGCTTTCCGCGCTGCAGCTGTAGACGGCGCCGCCGCAGCTCAGCTGCCAGCAGTCGTCGGCATGGCTCCTGAGACGCTGCCAACCTGGGCCGCGCCGGAGCTCCCAACCAAAGTTGGCGACGCCGGCGAGCGGCAGACTGTCAGGGCGTTCAGCCCTCAGAAGATGCTGACTGGCGGCCAAGTCGCCGTTTCTCTCGCCGTGTTCGTTCTCTCTTTTGTGTCCTTCATCAATGTCTTCAACATCTTCGACCTCGTCACCTTCTTCGCGATCGTCTACCTGCTGCTTCTCTCAGCTCTGCTGATCGCCGCCGCCATATTCCGCTTCAGCTTCCTGAGTAAATACTTCGGCTTCCTGAGCTGCTATGCGGGATGCGGCGTGCTAATGGTCGTGGTGGGTACAAACTCGCTCGGCATATACGAGATCTGGGGCCAGATCGTCGGCGGTATCTCCATTGCATGGGGTTTGCTCGAGATTGTCGCGCACTGCCTCTACTATCGGGGCGGGTTGATCACGCTGATGGACTAAATTCGTGTGCGGTCGGGAGTATGAGATACTGGCGTCTAACGATGAGAGGCTGCGCTTGTGCGGCTCGTCACATGACAGTACTCTCCTCGCCTTGCTTGCCTTCTCGCACCGCGTCGCGTGCGCCGGGGCCGGCGTCGTTGTTGCACGAGTATATGGGCCACGATGTCTCAAATATGAGGGGTTTTGACTCCTACCGGCTCCTGACGCTATCCCTGGCAGCTCTAATGGCCAGGGTCAGTAGTGTTGTGATAGATGGTGCCCATACTAGCGCAGGAGCTGCCACACTCGCCCGGACCGTCCCCTTCTGGGGCCGGTTCCGCAGCCCGCGAGAGCCGACAGCGGGGCCGTGCCGCAGGTGCCTACTGCCGAGTGCCACAAACACTGCACCGTCCCGCCATCACCTACAGGCTGTCTTGTGGGATGGTTGGGATGTCCAAACGCCACCATCTTGGCTCTTGCGACCTCAAACCCTCGAGCTGTATGGGTGGTCCTGACGTCGACAGACGCCCGAGGACCATGGTGAAGCTGAGCCGGAACGCGTCGACAGGTCTCGCCTGAGCCCGTGGCGGTCGCCGGCTGAGTCGCCGTGCACGAGCCGGTACCTCAGGCGTCACCTCCGCAGCCTCAGGTCTCACACTCCATCACCTCCGACGGGACACCTTCGGTGGCACGCATGCGGCGAGTTTGTTGCAGCCCCACAGCGAGCACGGCGTCGAGCCCAATCGGTCTGGTCGGTTCGCGGCACTCACTGGGTGCCAGGGAGTGCCGCCGACACGCGAGCGGTGCTTCCTGGCAGCGCGCGCCGGCTGTGGGGACCCGCTTTTTGGGACATTTTCGACGCTTTTGGCCCATATACTCGTGCAACAACCCTCGCCGTGGCGTCTCGCGCGTCCGCACAAGAGTGCCTAGTGATCTGCGCAATGGAGGCCGGAGCGACCGGTCTCGAACAGTGTTCGTCCCTCTCGTATCCTTTCGAAACGACGGTTGTCTCAGCCCACAGGAGACACCGACCGCTCGCACTCAGACTCGCACACACACGCTTGTGATAATATTGCTCCGTTGGCGTTGCGCGACCGGAGACGAGCACAGGTAAATAAATTAATAAAACGGACACCTGAGGTGGGCAAAAAGGAACAGGTCCCCGCCCGTGCGGTCTTTTTGCGGGGATTTCTTCGTGGGTGTGGTCGGCGACTAGAGCCGACGGACCCCGGCACACAGCAGAGGTTAAGCGTTCACATGTTCCCGAGGCGTTTGCGCCCTGAGGCGCAATAAAGAAAGAAATAACCCGGTCACACCTCAGTCTACGCTACGCGCCTACGGCTACAGGGAGCGCATATGGTGTAGTCCGTAGTCCTGTAGAGGAGCAGGTGCCCCCCCCCCCCCCCCCCCCACGCGATATACAGGAAGTCTGGAGGCCGTCGTTTGTCACGCGGGGAGCCAGGGGGGCGGGGAGGGTGTTTCTGCTTGCGGGGCAGGACGGGCCTAGGTGCGATCCGCCGGCGGTCGTGCACCGCATATGACAAAAGACGGCTCGGGCTCTGGCAGG
>NW_005200970.1:236816-240784 GCF_000372725.1 Emiliania huxleyi CCMP1516 | reverse complement strand
GGGGCCTCCCGACGCGCACGCGCATTGAGCTGTGACACGGGTGGGCGTGGTCGCTCTTCCAGCCAAAAACGATTTCTTTGACAGACACAGAGACATACCCGGCGTTTGAGTCGCGCGGATGGTGACCGGTCTGGGAGTGACAGTGTGTGGTTCTCCGAGGTTGGTACCCGGCGGGCGGACGCGGGCCGGCTTGTTGTGCGAGTATATGGGCCAAAAGCGTCGAAAATGTCCCAAAAAGCGTGTCTCGAGTTTGTTGCAGCTCCGCAGCCTGCGCGCGCTGCCGGGACGCACCGCTTGCTGGATCTGTGCACTCCCTGGGTCCCAGGGAGTGCACAGATCCAACAGGAGTGAGTAGGCTCGACGCCGTACTCGAGATGGAGCTGCAGAAAGTACGCCGCCGAACGTGCCACCGACGGCGTCCTGGCGGAGGTGGTGGAGTTTGAGAACTGAGGCTGCGGAGGTGACGCCTGAGGTACCAGTCCGTGCACAGCGACTCAGCCGGCGACCGCCACGGGCTCAGACGAGACTTGTCGACGCGTTCCGGCTCAGCTTCACCGTGGTCATCGGGCGTCTGTCGACGTCAGGACCACCCATACAGCTCGCGGGTTTGAGGTCGCAAGAGCCAAGATGGTGGCGTTTGGACATCCCAACCATCACACAAGACAGCCTGTAGGTGGTGGCGGGACGGCGCAGTGTTTGTGGCACTCGGCAGTAGGCACCCGCGGCACGGCCCCGCTGTCGGCTCTCGCTGGCTGCGGAACCGGCCCCAGAGGGGGACGGTCCGGGCGAGTGTGGCAGCTCCTGCGCTAGTCTGGGCACCCTCTATCATAGCACTACTGATCCCGGTCATTAGAGCTGCCAGGGATAGCGTCAGGAGCCTATAGGAGTCAAAACCCCTCATATTTGAGACATCGTGGCCCATATACTCGCACAACGAGCCAGCCGCGGGGCGCGCGCGCGCGCGCGGTGCGCATTTTGTGAAAGTTCCCTACTTTTGTTTCTAGCTGATAGACACACACGGACGCGTTCAGCTCAGCTCCTCTCCACACAGACATTTGCACGCACAGAGCAGCACGCCTTCCCTACTAGTACTCCGCCTGCGGGCCGCACATCTCGGTGAGCCGCGAGAGAGTGCGCCGGAGCATGAAGGCCTCGTCCTTGGCCGTGAAGAAGGAGGCCAGCTCGCCGTCGACCGAGTAGCGGCCGCCGACGGGCGCCACGCTGAACGGGAGTGAGGCGGCGCCCGCGTCGTCGACGGCTACCTCTGCGCCGGCCATCATCGTGTCGGCGCCGCCTCCGTCGAGCAGCGGCGAGAGCAGCTCGGCTAGCGGCGCCTCGGCGGCGACATGCAGGGCGCAGCGCGCCTCGTACAGGGCGTCGACGAGATACAGCCGAGAGATGCGATCTTGCCGAGATACAGCCGAGGTCTCCGCGCGCCTCGTACAGGGCGTCGACGAGGAGGAAGAGGTGCAATCTCCCCATATCTCCCCATATCTCCCCATATCTCCCCACCTCGTACAGGGCGTCGACGAGGAGGACCAACCGGCGCGCCTCGTTTCGCTGCCGCACGTCGAGCCTCGGCACGCCGTTGAGGTACACCTACCCTCGGGCGATCTCGGGCGATCTCGGGCGATCTCGGGCGATCTCGGGCGATCTCGGGCGATCTCGGGCGATCTCGGGCGATCTCGGCACGCCGAGGCCCACCGTCCGCACTGCAGACGCGAGATATGGGGAGATACGCCGAGATTCGGGGAGATCGCACCGTCCGCACGGCAGACGCGAGGGCGAGGAAGTCGGGCGCGCCACGCGCCGGCTCGCCGGGCCTTGCCTCGCACAGCTCCGCGAACTCGAACCACGCAGCCTCTCCCGGCGCGGTCCTCGCCACCCGCAGCTGCCGCCCAAACCCGACCTCGAGCTGCAGCGGCGGCGGCGCGGCGCCCGACCCGAGCCTCTCGCCCCACGCGCGCCGCAGCGACACGCCCGCCGAAGCGCCGTGGTAGAACCCTCCGCGCGCGCGCGGCGCAAACACCCTCCCCTCTTCAGCAGCGCCGCAAGCCTCGGCAGAGAGTGGAGCCGGCGCGCCATTCGGCGGGCGCAAGGTGCGGTAGTCCGCGGCGGCGGCGAGGGCGAGGTTCGAGAAGCGGGTGTGGATGAGGGCGACAAAGGGCAGGAAGTACTTCCGGTTGAGTCCGCGCTCGTACAACGCCTAAGAATGAGCGAGTGACTAACTAGTGACTAACCAGCACTCCGAACCGGCTCACGCTCCATAGTGAATCCGTCCCCCGCGCTAGTGCAGCGCCTCCGCGGGGCGGTTCGACGTGAAGAGGACCGTCACGCCTCGCGGTAGTATGGAGTAAGAATGAGATAGCAGCAGCAGCAGCAGCAGCAGCAGCAGCAGCGGCAGCAGCAGCAGCAGCAGTGTGTAACTAAAGTCTTGTGTCTAACCTAGCCGTCACACCTCTCGCGAGGAGCAGGTCGAACAGCTGCCGCAGGATCATCGCGTCGGCCACGTCAGTCACCTGCATTCATCCGAGCAGATGCGATCTCCCCATATCTCCCCATATCACCCCGTATCTCCCCGTATCTCCCCATATCTCCCCAGCCACCTGCATCTCATCCAAGCACAGCAGCGAGTCCGCCTCCACCAGCTGCTGCGCCACAATCTCGAGCGGCTGCGGCTGCCGTGGTGGCGCCACAGCCTCGCCCGCCTCTCCGCCGCCCCCGCCGCCCCCGCCGCCGCCCTCGCCGCCGCCGCCGCCGCCGCCGCCCTCGCCGCCCTCGCCGCCGCCGCCATCCGCACTCGCATTCCCTGGTGTCGCCACCGCAGCCGCCGCCTGCAAAGCCTCCTCCGCCGCCACCCCTGCCTGCGCCTTCCGCGCCGCCGCCGCCGGCGGCTGGGCAACCCCTCTGCCCGCCTGCTGCTGCGCTTGCTGCTGCTGCGCCTGCATCTGCTGCTGCTGCTGCTGCTGCTGCTGCTGCTGCTGCTGCTGCTGCGCCACTCTCGCCGGCGCGGTCAACTCTGCTGGCAAGTCCCCGAAGCGGTAGATTGGTAGCCCGCTCTCTGTCAGCACGACTGTCTTCTCACGCGACTCGTGCACCTAGAAGGTTCCTAGAAGGTTCCTAGAAGGTTCCCGCTCCGTCAGCACGACTGTCTTCTCACGCGACTCGTGCACCTAGAAGGTTCCTAGAAGGTTCCTAGAAGGTTCCCGCTCCGTCAGCACGACTGTCTTCTCACGCGACTCGTGCACCTAGAAGGTTCCTAGAAGGTTCCTAGAAGGTTCCCGCTCCGTCAGCACGACTGTCTTCTCACGCGACTCGTGCACCCGATGCAGCCGCTTGTGCACGTCGATCATGAGCTCGTGGAAGTGGAGCCGGCGGCGCGGGCCGCGCAGGCTGCGAAGGGGTGGGGGTGGAGGGTGAGGCTTGCGGCGCGCGACGCCGAGGCTGCGACTTCAGAGGCGGCGGCAGGAAAGCGTTCGGAGTCTCCTGGGAAGGTCTAGAGCGTGTCTGGCCTGGTCTCGTAAAAGAGGTCCATCAGCATCGACTTGCCACCCCCGACCGGGCCGTGGATGTACGCACCCGCCGCCGCCTCGGAGCCACCGGAGTCGGCAAGGGTGCCGTCTTGCAGGCGCTGCAAGGCCTCTGCCGCCGCTCGCTGAGCCGGGTCCGGGCGGATGCGGCCGCGGGCGACGGCGGCGTCGTAGCTGGCGAGCAGCCCGCCCGGGCCGCTGCTCCGCCATCGGGAGAAGTTACGGAAACAACCGCGTAGCGGCCGCATCGGTGTGTGAGAGATCTTCAAGACGTCGCGGCGAACTCCGGTCGCTTCGGCAAGAATTGGAACTCGCACGCTGCTCGTTCTCAGGGCAAGAATGTCCATGCACATCGAGTCGCCGGGGGGGAGGGGGGGGCCTCCTCGGCCTCCTCGGCCTCCTCGGCCTCCTCGGCCTCCTCGGCAGCCTCGGCTGCTT
>NW_005200970.1:222093-236716 GCF_000372725.1 Emiliania huxleyi CCMP1516 | reverse complement strand
TAGCCTGCAACGCTTACGCGGACGCGGTGGCGACAGCACACCTCGGGGATAACGACACGGAGGACGCCTCGAAAGTGGTGCGGGAAGCGGTGCGGACGCGGCCATGCATGTACACGGTGCGAAGGGAGGCGGCAGAGAACGCAGAGAAGAGGGAGATAGTGGACCGACGGACGTACGGACACATGTGTAAGAGCGCGCACGAGTGGGTGTGCGAGCAATATCGAAAGACAGTGAGGCCGGGGTCGCACACGGCAGGGGTGGCGGGACGGTTGTGGAGCGAAGTGGCAGTAGCCAGCCTCAAGCATCGATGGGATAATAAGATGAGATTACCAGACGAGAACGGGGGGAAGGACAGGCGGGCGACATTTGACGACGTCGGGTAGGGCGCTTCTGCATCACCCAGTGCGTTGCGGCAGTGCGAGCACTGCACACATATTCAGGTTTTGGCTCGGTCCACTGCATCGAACACGCCGTCACCCTCTTGCACGACCTAGACCGATGTGAAGACCATTCGACGCTCGACCTGGAGGACTACGCATTTGTGATGCGGTGCCTGCTCGAGAGCGACGTCCACCGAGCGAAGGAGGACCTCGTGATCAAGGTTTTGGGAACCTTGCATGAGGGAAGCATCCCCTTTGAGCCTGCGGATGATCAGGTGGCGGGCTGGATCCGGCTGGCCGTGTCGCTGATGCGCTTGTATCCCAACGTTCCGCCCGAGCCGTACGGGCAGCACGACACGGTCGTGTTCCACGCCCTCTGCGTGATCGAGGTGCTTGCCGGTCGAGCGTTCTGCGCCGCTCGCGATCGGCGACGAGCACATTTCTTCGATGTCGACGCGGTTGTCCCAGAGGCGGTGCAGGTCATCGTTGAGCTTGCCCTCGAGACGCTGTCCTACGATAGCGGCCCCTTCTGCCCCGAACTCTCCATGGTGGCCTTTGCCGTGAGGCCGATCGCGATACTCGTGGACTCGCCGGCGGCGGCCGCGGGCCGCTGCGGGCTGCCTGCTGCTTTGGTGCGGCTCCTGGACACGTTCCCTCCCGTGCCAGCTGGCGAGTCGCTCGAGTCGCAGGAGCGCTCGGACGAGCTGTGCGAGCTGGCCCTCAAAGCTCTATGTTCGTTGGCGCTCACTGACGGCGCCGCAGTCGTTGCCGCTGACGCTGTGCGCATTGCGATGCACGTCCTCTCGCACCCTCACCTGCCTCAGGCATGGGAGTGGGCTGTGTGCCTGCTCTCAATCCTGGCGTCGGACGGACACGGCGTGCATGAGACGACGCGAGCGACGCGGGTGACGCGAGCGTCACGAGCAGGGCGCAGCCGCGGTCAGGGGGCCGTCGGCTTCCTGCGGTGGGCGGCCCGCGCCGCCACGTGTGGTTCCGGTAGCGTTTCGCGGGGCGCGTGATTTAATTCTTTATTTGTGTGGGGTGCCTCGGTCCGAGAGATACATTAAAGTCCAAAGAAAGAAAGAAAGAAAAGATTCCCGCCAAACACGAGGGAGATGGGAGGAGCTCCTTTCAGACGAATCAGTTTTGTTGTAAATTCTAGCACATTTCTTTGTAGTTTGTTCGCCGAGGTGCGAGGACACACACAGGACGCACCTCTAGCGAGGCCCGCATAGTATGTGGGAGACTCCTGTGGCTGTGCCGCCGGCGCCGCCCCTGCCACCCCTGAGTTTTTGGCTGTGCTGTGCGAGAGAGTTGTTTTGTTTAAATTCTTCTTCATTACAATTTAAGGGCCGGTATCCCGTGTGTGTGTGTGTGTGTGTGTGTGTGTGTGTGTGTGTGTGTGTGTGTGTGTGTGTGTGTGTGTGTGTGTGTGTGTGTGTGTGTGTGGTGTGTGTGTGTGTGTGTCACACACACGGTATCCCCTACCTTCCTTCAAAGAAAGCCCCCCCACACCCGCGCAAAGTGCGCGCAAGCCTCGGCCCTCGCCGGGGCGCGACAGAGCCGCGGCGCCGCCGATGCAGCTATCCCTGGTGTGGACGGTTTTTTTCGCGGTATCCGCGGCGGGATATGGCGGGATATGGCGGGATATGGCGGGATACCGGGAGATACCGGGAGATACCGGGATCAGATACCAGGATATCGAGATACGGGCAGATACGGGCAGATACGGGCAGATACGGGCAGATACGGGCAGATACGGGCAGATACGGGCAGATACGGGCAGATACGGGGAGATGCGAGGAGATGCAAGGAGATACGGGGAGATACAGTCAGATATTGGAGAGATACATCAAGATACCGCAAAAAAACCGTCCACACTAGGACTGCAGCTGGAAACGGCTTGCCGCTCGCGCGTGGCAACGTCGAGCCTCTCCCGCTCAGACCTCGCGGCCCGCGCCCACAAGGCGAGGCGCAGCACCAGCGCCCCCACCTCCTTCATCCCAAGCTTCAGCTCCGCCACCTGCTCCGCCAGCTCGGCATTGGAGCGGCGCTTCGGCCGCGGACTTGGCATGCCGCCCCGCGCCTCCTCCTCGTCGGGCTCCACGAGCCGCTTGTGAGGCGGCTCGCGCCGCCGGCAGCAGCAGCGGTAGAAGCAGAGAGCGCCAGGAAGAGCCACCCGGCTACTCCCAGCGCCAACTCCAGCGGGGAATTGGCGAGGATGGCTCGGCCCGCCTTTACCACGTGATCGCGAAGGAGGGGGGGGGGAGCACTCGGAGTGGATGTCCGGTTCCGGTCGTCCAATTTTAGCTTTAGCGAGTCGCCGAGGGGGCGCAGGCTCCACTCGCGCACCGCGCTCCCGTGTTCGGCGACCTTCTGGGCCCACCGCTCAGGGAGCAGCGCGCCCAGCTCCGTTTCCAGCTCCTTGAGGACGGGCGCCACCGTCCCGCCGAGCTTCTCTACAAAGTCGGCGTAGAAGGGTGGGGGTGGGGCGAGCGGCGGCGGCGGCGGCGGCGGCGGCGGCGGCTTTGGTGGCGGCGGCGGCGGCTTTGGTGGCGGCGGCGGCGGCGGCGGCGGCGTTGCTGGAGGCGAGAGAGGCGGCGGCTTCGCCGGCGGCTTCGGCGGCGGCGGCTTCGGCGGCGTTGCTGGAGGCGAGAGAGGCGGCGACGGCGGCGACGGCGGGGGCGGTGGCTGTGGCGGCGGCGGTAGCGGGGGCGGGGGAGGTTCTGGCCGCTGCCCCGGCGGCCAGGGCGGCATCGGCGGCGGTGGGTTTGGCTTTGTCACCCCTGGCGGCGACGGCGGCGGCAGCGGCGGCGGCGGCTGAGGCGGCGGTGCAGGAGGTGGTGGCGGGGAAGGCGAGGGCGACAGAGGCGGAAGCGGAGGCGAGGAGGGTGGGGGCGGCGAAGGAGGCGGCGGCGAGGGCGGAGGCGGTGAATATATTTTTTCGTAGCACGTCGTGCCGCTCGAGGGCGTTGCGCCCGCAATCGCGTCCTCCGGTGCTTGCGCCTTATAGGTCTTGCACTCGACCTGACCTCCGACGAGCGGAGCGTAAAAGCTGTAGCCGACGCAGAAAGCGTCGACGTCGCAGGACCGGCGGCAAGTTGCGTGATTCGCAAATGCGTAGGAGACGCTGTTGGACGTCGACGCGGAGTCGTACTTCCCTGGGCCGCCGGCGCGGTCTACACACCCTAGGTACCAAACCATATCGCTACCTAGACGTTCGGCGGATGAGCATTAGTGTGCCTCTTCGGTTCTGACTTTCAAACTCGGTGTCGACCACCAGCCCGACGCTCACTACAAGTGAGGGCTTTGGCACGATCCCGGGGTGTTGGTCAGGACACGATCCTATCGAGGTGGATCTCCTTTGGCCGCGAGTGTGTGTGTAGTGTGTGGCAAAAAACTCGTCTCGCTGCACACCAAGAGCTTATGCTCTGGCGAGATGTGAGGCGCATGCGCCCAGGAGCAGGGGAGGGCGTATGCGTAACGACGCTGCTAGAGATGCGTTTCGGGGCCCAGAGATAAAACTTCTGATGCCATGCGTGACCTAGTAGTGTCCCCAGCTATGGGCGTGTCCACGTTGGAGCCAGGTGTGGTGTGGGCGCGAGAATAGCTCCGCCGTTCATGGAGGCAACCGATGCGAGTCGACTGGTGTGTGTCGTCGTGGTTTCGTATCAAGAATACTCACTCACTCACCCAAGTGTGTGTGTGTGTGTGTGTGTGTGGCAGTAGGTGGGCGAGCTTCAAGCGCGCTCATCTCGATCGTCAAGGCGTCGCTACGCGCGGTCTTCCGCGGGGCCGTCAGCGCCGCCGTCAGCGGAAGCTGGACCGCGGTCGGGCACACCTGTATCGGGACGAGCGTCACCTCAGAGCCCGCCGCCTCGCTCACGTCGCTCGCCGCCTCGCTCGCGTCGCAAGAGACGGCGGCAGAGGAGCCGACAACTGTTGACCTCTCGCTCCTGCAGCAGCAGCGACAGCTGGCTGAGCGTCTCAAGCAAATGGAAGCCATGCTGGAGGCGCAACGGCGGGCGCAAGCACTAGAAAAGGTGCGCATGGACCTCCGCATTGCTACGGTGTCCGTCCTCTTCCTTCTCCCCTTCTTGTATGCTTTGCACATCGCGTCGATTCCTTTTCGCGTGAGCACCAGCCTGAAGCCCGCCCAGCAGCTGAACCGCTCCCTAAGTCGAAGGAGCATCATCAGTCTCACCCACTTCGCTCGCTGCCCACCGTCTCCGCTCCCTCCCGCTTGAGCCGCCGTCGCGGCCCTCGTTCGTCCCACTGGCTGCGGCTGTTGGCCCGTCCCTGCGTTGCCTGCGTGATCCCTCCTCCTCCGCGACTCCCTCAAGGCCGGCCGAGCCTCTTTCCACCCAGTGAAGAGCTTCCTCAGCCACTCGATGTGTTCCTCTCTCTTCATTATGCGCGCCGTAGCCTCATCATTGAGCTAGATCCACCTCTGCACCGCTCCCGTCGCCGCCTCCCGAGGCCGACACATGTTTTTCTTTTTTGCTCCCTCCGGCCCTCATGGGTTTTCCATGCCTCAAGCCTCATCGCGCCGGTCTTAGCGTTTTCGGACGATCGCGAGTCGTCGGTCCAGTTGTAGCTTGTACCACTTATCCAAAACACGCGCCTTAGATCTTATTGGTAACGTATGCTCGGTATGCCGTACACCTGCTACTGCCAGTACTGTACAAACGACCTCCCGTCGATAGGTTCCGCACGGTGGTCGGAGAGAAAACCTTCCGCAACATGCTCGCGCATCCCAGTCGGTGCACACTAAGCACTCGAAACCTGTACTGGGACAGAGCCCCTGTCGGGACCCGACCCTCTCATCCCTGGGCCCCTAGCGGCGGGCTCGCTCATGGCGGCTCGAAGCCGAACTTGACAAACCTGCCCGCGTGCCCGGGCTTCATCCCCGTCTCCTTGGCCACGTCCGCCCGATCGGCGGCGTCCAGTCCGCGCAAGAACGAGATGTCGTCGTAGCCCTCGGCGTCAAAGGCGGCGGCGTAGGCCTGCAGGTTGACCTGCGCCAGCGCCGCGGCGACGGCCGCCATGCCGCCCGTGGGCGGAGGGGGCGTTTCCCTCAGCACGGTGCGCCCGTCCGGCGTGGTCGTGAACAGGCGGCTCGAGAGCGGGGAGGGGCCGGCAGGGGCGGCGGTGGAGGAGGGGGCGGCGGCGGCGGCAGTAGAGGTGGAGGCGGCGGCTGCGGTGCGGGCGGCGGTGGCGGGCGCGGCCAGTGCGGTGGGTGCGGTGGCGGCGGTGGCGGCAGAGGAGGAGGAAGAAGAGGAGGAAGCGGCGGGAGGGGTGGAGGAGGAGGAGGCAGTCGAGGGGGCGGCGGCGGCGCGGCTTGAGCGCCGCTTCGGCGGCGGCGCGTCGGTCGGCTCGAGCGGGCGCTTTGCTGGGCGGGGCCGGGCGCCGGTGCCGCCGCCGCCGTAGGAGGAGGGCAGCGGAGCCGGGCGAGGAAGCGCAGCCTCTGCCTGGCGCTCCGGCGCCTCGCCGACCGTGCGCGCGTACGCCACCGCCGCCTCCACCGCCGTGTCGAAGGTGCCCAGGTAGACCTGCCTTCCGCCCACCGTGCCCATTGCCTGGAAGCGGCCACTGATCTCGCGCACTCCCGTGTAGCCGGTGCTGCTGCTGCTCGAGAGGTGCAGCCGCAAGCCCTCCGCCTCCGCCGCCACTGCCGGAGGCTGGTACTCGCCGACCGCGCGCGCGAACGCCACCGCCGCCTCCAACGCCGTGTCGAAGGTGCCAATGTGTGCACGTCCACCGTCAGCCGTCTGCCGCGCCTCGAAGCGGCCGGAGGCGTTCTTGATCACCCCCTTGTACCCGGTGGCGCCACCTCTGTTAGAGAGGTGCAGCCGCAGCCCCTCCGCCTCCTCCGCCGACGCCTGCCCTGCTGCTGCCGCCACCGCCGAGCCCGCTTCCGGCGCCTCGCCACCGCCGCCTCCACCGCAGTGTCGAAGCGGCCGAGGAAGACAGTCCGTCCACCCACATGGTGCTGCGCCTGGTAGCGGCCAGCCTGCACCACGGTGCTCTTGGTTACCCCCTTGTAGCCGCCACCGCCGGCCTCCTCGTCGCCGCCACCGCCCCCACCCCCCGCGCCGCCCGCGCCGCCCGCGCCGCCCGCGCCGCCCGCGCCGCCCGCGCCGCCCACCGCCTCGGCAGTGGCAGTGCTTGCCGCCGCTTGAGTGTCCGCCTCTGCAGCCACAACGCCGGCGGCGGGCGCAGGCGGCCCCTCGCTTGGCGCGGCGTCCGCGAGCTCTTTGAGGCGGAGCGAGCACTTCTGCTTCTCGTCGTTCCAGACCAGCACCAGGCAGGAGGCGCCCGCCTTCACCTGCGCCTTGACGATGCAGCTCCCGCAGTCGCACGGCATTTTGAGCCGCAGCGTGTGCAGCTGCGCTTTGGGCTCGAGGGTGAGGCGGAGCTTTCGGAGGTGCGGGTCGGCTGCGCTCTCCCTGTCAAGCGCGCGGGCGAGCCGCCCGCTCTCCGCGAGGCTCTGCCAGGAGAGCGGCGCCGGCGGCGCATCCGCCATTTGCGAAAAAACGGCACTTTTTCGGTGCTGGTAGCCCCCCCAAAACAGGCGCGCGCAGCGCGCCCAGGGGCGCCGCAGGCGCCCCAAGCGGCGCGGAGCGCCGCCGCAGGCGGCGGACAGCAGGTGCGCGAAATTAAACGCCATTTTTGGTTCCGCGGTTTTGCCACTAACATTGAAATCCGGTACAAAACGACTTAGCCGAAACAGCTGACAGACAGACAGAGAGCACACACGTTCGAGACGGGGGTGCGCCGACCGCCGTCGCGGACCCAGAAAAAACGGTTCGCTCGGAAAACCTCGTTGGGACCGGGGTTCGACTGGCTCCATGAGGCAAAATGGGTTGAGAATGGTGTGTCGCAGCTTTGTGGTGCGAGCAGCGCAGCGCCAGGCCGACCACTGGCATTCTCTCTCTCTCGCCCGAGCGGCTGTGGGACGGAGGCCCGCCGAGCGAGTGCGAGCCGCATCGGCGGCCATGTCTCCCGCCGCCGCGAGCGAGTGGCGCAAAAAGGCAGCGTCGCGCTTTTGCCTTTTTTTATTTTCAGCACTCCGCAGCGCACACTACTCGGGAAGCGCCGATCGCGATGCTCTCCGCGCTGAGCTGCTGCGCTCTCTCCTTCTCAATTCAGCGCGGCATCGACGGCGTTCTTAGTACTCGGCTGCCCCAGCCCGTTGCTGCCGCCTCCATCGCCTTCGAGATCACTTCGGTCCGAGGCGACGACGCCTCTCTCGACCGCGCCGCTCGCTTCTTCGTCGAGGGCTTCTGGGCGGCGAGCACAACCACGGACACTGGCGGCGCGCTCACAGACCGCGACCGCGACCAGCTCGCCGCGCTGCAGCGGGACGACATGATCGCTCGGTACGGCGAGACGGTCGGCGCTCGGAGGCTCCGCTCGTCGCTCTTTGTGGCGGAGGACCCGAGCAGTGGCGCCATCGCCGGGTGTGTCGGCGTCGAGATGGCGCTCGTCGACCCGTCGCGCGGCCGCGTCCTCTCGCGCGCGCAGTCGGAGAAGCTGTTTAGCGACGAGCTCAACTCGATGGGGGCGCGCGAGCGGGGCACGTACCGCAAGATGAGTGCGGCGGAGCTGACAGAGGCGCTCTTCCCAGAGTACAAATGCCTCGCCCTCCTCGCCAACCTCGCCGTCGCGCCAGCCGCGCGCGGCAGCGGTCTTGGCCGCCGGCTGTGTGCGCGGTGCGACGAGGCGGCGGACGCGCGGGAGCATAGAAGCCGAGTCCGTCTTCCTGTCTTCCGTCTTCTTGTCTCCCAACCAGCGCTCGAGACGACACGTATTCCGCTGCATTCCGCTGCATTCAATGTATTCGTCATCCCGCCCGTAGTCGCGTGAAGGCATGGGTACACTGCACAGTGCCGTGCTCCCGCCCTCATGTCGGCGTCTTCTGCTTCTAGGACTGGGAGCTGCCCGCGATCATGCTGCAGGTGGAGCTGCACGAGATCGCACGAGATTACACGAGATTACACGAGATTGCACGAGGATACACGATATTACCGAGATTATGCGATCGTGCTGCAGGTGGAGCTGGCAAACGCGCCCGCTCGCAAGCTGTACGAGGCCGCCGGGTGCGCCGAGATGCAGCCGAGATGCAGCCGAGATGCCGCCGAGATGCTGCCGAGAGGCAGCCGAGATGCTGCCGAGATGCTGCCGAGATGCTGCCGAGATGCTGACGAGATGCAGCCGAGGTGCTGCCGAGATTCTGCCGAGAGATCGCCGAGAGAGATAGCCGAGAGAGATAGCCGAGAGCCAGGGAAGAGCCTCCCCCCCCCCCCCCCAACACACACACACACACACACACACACACACACACACACACACACACACACACACACACACAACAAACAGGTACCGCGCGGTGTTTGCCGACGAGGGCGCGAGCGCGCTACGCGTGAAGCCGGGAGGCGCGGAGCTGCAGCTCGAGTCCGTCCCGTCGACTCTGCTGCTCATGGGCAAAGGCGTCTGACGATGGCATGCGCTGTGGTTGGACTCTAGACTCCTTGTCCGCGTTACCGCCTCTTGCTTCGTGTGTTTCTTGCTTTTGGTGTCCGTGATGTGCACCCAAACACGGAGATCATACGGAGAGGTGAGTTTCGTATGTGCCCGAAGGGAGTACCGAGTGTACGGCTTTCGCAGGAGAGCAGTCGCGCGACACGCGACTGGTGCATCACTACACATGATTGTAGAGAAAGCATTTCGGAAAAACCCGGGCTGGCGCGACAGCGGACAGGTATTCTGCACCTCCGTCGTACATCCTATCGTCATAGTCAAGCACCACCCCGGCGCCGTGGGTCCGTGCGCGGCGCGGTCCCTTCGCTTGCCCCCCTTGCGCTAGACGCCACTCTTCGCCGCGCTGGGGGCTCAAAGTGCCGTCCGCGCCTCCTGCCACTCTCGAATCGTCCGGCGCAAATTGTGGTTCGGGATTAAGATGCTACGCTCGAGCTCGCCGCCGGAGTTATGCGTACTACCATTTCATGTTGAACACGAGTTCTCTGAGGCCGCGGTTGGTTAACGTCCAACCTCCTGCGGGAGCACGATGCTCTGCTATGCCAGGATGATATGTTCGGGTACCTGTACCTGTTGTCAACTCAAGCCCACCTGCATTGAAACTTGCATGGCTGTATGGTTGCGAGGCTCACTTTGCGGGCCAATGATTTATGAGAAGCCAACCACCCCGCAAGCCACCCCGGCCGGGCGCCCATTGGGTTGCTTGCTAATATAATAAAAATCCTGACTATAGATTAATTCCTGATTACGCTCTCACTCTGCGCCGTCTGCGCGGTGCCCCGGCCGGCGCGCCGTTAGCCCGTTACTGGCTGACTTATACTATACATAGTTCAGTGATGCCGTTATTGCGTCACCTAATTGTATAGTCGTGCCACAGGCACTATCGTTAACTATCGTACATGAGTTGATGAATGTACAAAATGGCATTGACGGTTGTAATGTTGGGGGCGGATCCGGCACTCCCCCCTTAATTCACGTGGGAGCATGATCGATCGCCCACTCCAGACAGGAGCGCAGCAGGGCGTTGTGGTGAGGCAGGGCTACGGGAATCCAGCGGAGGCGTGGAGAGGCAGCGGTGTCGGCAGGGATCGGAGGCTCGAGAGAGGGAGGGGTGTGGCATGTGGCTCGTGGTGGAGGGGGCTGGAGAAACGGCGGCATTGGCCGCTTATTTGCGGGCCTTGTGCACTGCGTCGTCAAGGAAAGCCAGCTGCACAGAGGAGAGGCCAAGCTCGAGGATCGGCGTATCGAGGCTGAGGCGGGCGACACCAATCGCCCGCAGGGCTGCAGCAACAAAGTCTGGCGCTGTAGGCATGAAACGTGAGTGCTCTTGCCCAGTATATAGGCGGCGCTAAACGGACCAGTCAGAGAAGGGTGGGGGAGGCGCGCGGTTTCGTCCCCGTACCCCCCCCCCCCGGGGCGGGTTCTTTGTTTGCCAATAATGGATACCAAGAAAGAAGCCAAGAACACCGCGGTTTTTCTTGTTTTTGCGTCACACTCTTGTGTCTCCAAGAGCCGGCGTCGCGCTGCCGCACTGCGCGTCGCTGACCCCGAGCTATGCCGCGACGCTCACAGGCCCGAGCGGGTGCGAGAGCTGTTCCCAAGCAGCCGGTCTGCGGCCGCCCAGGCAACTCTACCGCGCCTCGGCCGCTCTCCATCGGCCTCGGTGTCACGCACACTTGCAGCCAGGGGTACCGTCCCGAGTACATGAAGGCGCAGATCTTCCGGCTCGCGCTGCTCTCGTACCGGCAGTCCGGCCTCCTGCAGCTGGCGTCCGAGAAGCTCCTCTTCCTCAACGATCCGAACGCGGAGTGCCGTGCACTGGGCGCCTCGTACGGCTTTGGCATCCTCACGCCAGCCGCCGTGTTTGCCGCGCCGCACCGCTTCCCCATCATCAACCGCGAAAATCCCAGAGCGCACCTGAACGCGGTCGCGGGCGGCAGCAAGAGCAGGCCGCGCGACTCGGCGTACGCGCCCGTCGCCCCGGACGTCGCGCTCTCCGGCGAGACGGTGGCTGTCGGCAGAAAGACAGAAAGACAGAGACGCACGCGCCAGACGAGGGAGGGGAGAAGGACCGACTGCCCCCACCTGACGGGGTGGGCAGATGCATTTCTTTCTAGCGATGCATTTCGCCTTGCTTTAACCAAACATCACGTGTGTTTAGGTGACGGTCGGCACGGCGATGAGCTTCCTCTTCCAGGCACTCTCGACAGAGCAGGTGCTCTTCCTCGAGGCTGACTTCGTGGTGTGTGCCTAATTAAGAATCAGTTGGGTGAATCAACTACCCCTAGGTGCTCTTCCTTGAGGGCGACTTCGTGGTCGGCGTGCCGCCCGACTCGCTCCGCGCGCAGCTCGAGGCGGCGGCGCTGCTGCGGGGGGTCGATGCCACACTAGAAGCGGAACCTCTCCCCAAATCTCCCCCATATCTCCCCCATATCTCCCCCCGCAGGCGGGCCTCCCGCTCACGCGGCTGCAGTCGCGAGCGACCATCAACCAGCCGGGCGGCCTCGACGCGCCGTGCTGCTCCGCCGCCTCCGCCACGCCGCACCGCGAGTGCCGGTACCGCCTCCACGGCGGCAGCTGGGCCCGCTCGCCCAACTGGCGCAACTTTTACTGCGACGTTGACATGCCGGCGCGCGGTGCCGTCCTCATGGCCACTTGCGTGCGCCGGCCGACGATGCGCTGCTTCTCCTCGACCGACGCCAACTGGAGCAACCGCCCGTTTCTCGCGGACCGGCGCTGGTTCGTGCATGCGCCGCTAGAGCCGTCGGGTGTGGACGGCGTCTCTTCACACCTCCAGCTGTGAACAGGTTCCCGCACGCGCCGCTTGAGCCGTCGGGTGTGAACGGCGTCTCTTCACACGCCCAGCTGTGAACAGGTTCGTGCATGCGCCGCTTGAGCCGTCGATCAAGGCGCTCAACGCGTCCCTCGGCGAGCTCTCGCAGGTCGTGCCCGGTATCTCCCCCACATCTCCCCCAATATCGTCCCCACATCTCCCCCACATCTCCCCCATATCTCCCGCATATCTCCTCTCGCTAGCTTCCGCAGGTCGTGCCCGACGACAACGGCGCCTTCGAGGTGCACGCGCTCTCAGCGTCGGCCGAGTAGCTCATTCCATGCCGCGGGGGAGGAGGACGGCTCAACTCGTGGTGTTGCCCGCCAAAAGAAAGCCAATTCTTGACTTGGGCCCTCGGGGAGGCCTGCGGGCGGCCTTCTCTCGAGGTCTCGAGATACACAAAGCGGCCAAACGTAGGTGCACATGCTCAACATCGACTGGGGCCGCGCCGCCGTCCCCCTCTGCCTCTCCGCCGACGGCGTCTTCGAGCACTACGGCTACTCGCAGCCGCAGCGCGCGATGCTCCGCTCCCTTAGCGACGCCGACCTCGCAACGCGCAGCTACCTCGATCTGCTCGCCGCCGCGCGCCGCGATCCCGCCGCCAAGGAGCCGCCGGTGGCTCCGGGTTCGAATCGCGGCCTTCGCGGAGCGAACGCGGCGACCTTGGCGCGCCTCGCGCACGTGCGCGCCCGCGACAAGACGAGACGAGACGAGACGAGAAGGAGAAGGGGACGTTGATGTTTTGCCGCAGCGGCCGCGCCGCGAGCTCGCCTCCGTTTTGGCGCCGACGCAGCGCGCGGCCGGGGCCCGCGGGCCGCGCAGCGACGTTCGCGCGGCCGAGGCTGGGCTAAGGTAAGGTAAGGTAAGGTAAACTTCTCCACACACACGAGGTGGTGGGGCAAGGGGGGGCAACCCTCGCGTCTCCACGTCTAACGACAGGAGCCCCACGGCATTCAAAGTGCAGCAAGGCCGGGCTCTCCGGAGGTGGCGAAGCCGAAGGGCCCCCGGCCCGGCGGCCGGGCGCAGACTGGGGGAGAGAGAGAGTTTTGTGTCTAGATGAGAATTACGGTGTCGCGCTCTCAATCTCTGACACAAAAGAGAAACCTGCGCTCTAGACAAGAGAAAAAGCAGCGCTGTCTCACGCGCGCGGGCGGAATTTGGCAGAATATGAATAAATAGGGCGCCGCGGTGCCGGTGGCTCTCAATGAGGTGGAGGTACCATCGACGTAGAGCGCGGTGAGGCTCTGGCGGGGAGAGGACGCATCAGAGGGCCCCGGCGCCAATAATCGCGTGAGGAAGGCAGCCTCCCCCTCTCTCTTCACTCGAGGACCGGCGCGTTCTCGGCGACCGCGGGCAGCGCCAGCCTCACCCTCCCGCCCGCCTTCTTCCTGCGGGACGACGACCCGCCCTTGATCGCCTAGCAGCACGCAGCACCGCGACTCATCCACCCCTCGCCTTCACACGTGGCAACGAACCGCCCTTGATCGCCGGAGGAGCTGCGCCCGACCCCTTCAGCGCAGGCGGCTGTGCCTTCCGGGGCGGTGGAGGTGGCGCCGCCGCCGCCCGCGGCGCTGAAGCTGCCCTCGGCGCCGCCGCTGCCCTCGGCGCCGCCGCTGCCCGCGGCGCCGCCGCTGCCCTCGGCGCCGAAGCCGCCCTCGGCGCTGAAGCCGCCCTCGGCGCCCTTGGCGCTGGATCCCCCTTGCGCGCCGGTGGCGGCGGCGGTGCGGCAGTCTTCCGCAGAGAGGCGGGTGGTGCGGCGCCCTTCGGCACGCCCTTCCGCGGCGACGGCTGCGACGCCGCGCCCTTCCGGGAGGACGGCGGCGGCGCGCCCTTCCGCGGTTGGCGCGCTGGCGCCGCCTTTGCAGCCGCCGCCGCGGAGGGCGGCGCGGAGGGCGGCGCAGCAGCAAGCGGCTCGGATGCCGCTCTCGCCGCCGCCTTCGCCGCCGCCTTCGCCGCCGCCTTTGCCGCCGCCTTTGCCGCCGCCTTCGCCGCCGCTGCCTCGCTGGTCCCTACCGCGGGCGGGTCGTCGGGCATTTGCCTGCAGCGCGAGCACACCAGAGTAATCTCGGGTGATCTCGGGTGATCTCGGCTGAGTGGCGGAGGTCGAGCGCGGTGCAACATGCGACGCAGCCGAGGGGAGAGGTGTGTGTGATGCAGCACAAGATTGGTCTTGGCGGAGAGCGGGTTGTGTCTCAGCACCAGAGGTGGGAGATGGGAGGAGAGCGAGGCGTGATTCAGCACCAGAGTGGTGTTGGAGTGGATGCGCACGTCGGCCTCAGCGCTGGCTGGAGCCGTCGGCGGTCTCCCGCACCTCTACTGCCGAGGGCCTCCCGGACAGGGGGTAGCGTGGGCAGGTATGGGGAGATACGGGGAGATCTGCCGCATCTCTAGCCGGGAGAGCCTCTTTCGCGGAAAAAGCCGGCTCAGCGCGGCGAGGGGCTCCTCGTCGAAAGGCTCGCGCGCCTGCTCCACGGGCGTGGCGGCGTGAGCGGGGCGCCGTCCACACCACGCCCTCCTCGCGCCGCCCGCCGCGCAGTCTCGCGCACCGGAGGATGACGCGGGCCAGCCCCGAGCGCAGCCTCGATCCTGCGCCGCGCACGGGTGGCCTTTGGCGGCGGCGCTCCCGCCGCGAGGTGTCGGGCGCAAGGCTGGGCGGGGCGCAAGAGTGGCGGTGGGGGCGGTGCGCAGTGTGGGCGGGCGGTGCCGGTGCACGGGGCGCGCGCCGGAACTGGTGGTCGCGAGGCGTCATAAGGTCGATCCGTGCCGGAGGAACAAACGCGAGCCCCGCCTTTGCCAGCCGCTTGTTGACGAGCGTCACACGCTGTGTCGCGTGGGACGACGCGTCAGAAGGGCGCCCCGTCGGGGCCGA
>NW_005200970.1:208897-221993 GCF_000372725.1 Emiliania huxleyi CCMP1516 | reverse complement strand
CCAGGTACCAGCGTCGGAGCGAGCATTTGGCACAGCGACCGTCGAGACAGCATAGCAGAGGGCACACATTCGTGTCCCAGACGACGATCGCTATGGGGCCCGGTCGCTGCTTCAAAAACTTGGACGTGTGCTTTTTGCAGGCGCACGGAACGTGGAACTTGAACTTGCAACCCGGCGCCCACTGGTCCTGAGGCGGAAGCTCGATGCGAAGCTTTGCCAAGTGCGGCGTGGCGGGATCCTCGTACTCGATGGCCCTGCAAGGCCGCACGCGGCCGAGGTAGATGAGGTGCTCTGCCGCAGGCGCGACTGTCGCCCCAGGCGCGACCAGTACCCAGGCGGCACGACATTCGTCATGTCCAACACCTCAAAGCTCGAGGCGAGCACAAACGCCGTGCAAAAATCGGCGCTGCTACAAATCTTCGATTACAATCGGCCGCACTCGTCAGGCCTGCGTCTTTTCGGAGAGAGAGAGAGAGAGAGAGAGAGAGAGAGAGAGAGAGAGAGAGAGAGAGAGAGAGAACCGCCAATGGCCGTTATCCGTTAGTGCGGACGTCGCCGCGGCTCGGCTCTGCCGCGGCGGCTGCTGCGCGCACGCGGCGGCGCCGCTCTCTCGCGAGACGGCTGGCGACGCGGCTCGCCGCCGACGTACGCTGAGCTCGTCCGACGGTCCGCAGCGTGGCGTGCGCGGCGCTGCGCGCCGCTCTGCGAGCGCTTTTGCGCCTGCACTGCCTGTCTCTGTTGCTGCTGCTGGTGTTGGTGGTGCTGCTGCTGGTGCAGATGCTGCTGCTGGCGCGGCGCGGCTCTGCGACTGGGCTCGACGCGCGCGTCGCGAGCGTCTGACGCGGCGGGCGGCGTCGGGCAGGTGCGCTTCTCTCTATGGTGGTGGTGGTGCTGCTGCTGCTGCTGGTGGTGCAGATGCTGCTGCTGGTGCGGAGCGGCTCTCCGACTCGACTCGGTGCGCGCGTCGCGGGCATCTGACGCGGCGGGCGGCGTCGTGGGCTGCAGCGGTGGCGGCTCGATGGTGGAGGTGGTCTGGAGGCTGGTGGCTGGAGGCTGTGGTGGACACCTTTGACTAACTCTCACCCGCCGCCGCTCCGACGGTGAAGCGGCGGGGATCGCCAGCGGATCGACGACTAGTTCGTGCTCGGACTGCCTCGCAGTCAACCCGTCGTGCGACAGGCTGTCTAAGCCTGGCGCCGACCCGGTGTTTTGACACCCAAACACTCTACCTTAAGCTCCTGAGGGGCGCGTGGTTGTAACCACGTAGTAGGACTACAGCCCACCACAGACACCCTCCCCACTCATCACGTGTGTTCACACCCTCACCCTCTCCTCTCTCCTCTCTCTCTCTCTCTCTCTCTCTCCTCTCTCCTCTTGTCTGTGCTGTCTGCCTGACTCAGGCACTCAATCTGCCGATGCGTGATTGTGTGTGGGCTGCTCCGAGGGGGCCCTCTGTGCGATCCGACGGGTAGGGGGGCTGTGCCCGGGCGGTGTCCGGTGTGGAGTCCCCTTCTGATCCCGCCTGAGATGTTGGGTGCGAGGTCGTGGAAGCTTTGATCCCAAGGGCGCTGGCTCGCAGCGGCACGGATGGGCAGAAGGAGGCGGCCGCAGGGGCGCTTAGGAACCTCGCTTGCAACGACGACAACCAGGTGGCGATTGCGGAGGCGGGCGGCATCGCACCGCTGGTGGCGCTAGCTCGCGGCGGCACGGACGGGCAGAAGAAGGCGGCCGTGGGAGCGCTGTGGAACCTCGCTTCCAACGACGACAACGAGGTGGCGATTGCGGAGGCGGGCGGCATCGCGCCGCTGGCGGGGGAAACGGAGCTAATGGAGCTCTACTCGGAGCTAATGAACACATCACACGCACACGCACGCGTACTCGCCACGCATACCCAAGCCTAACACTACCGACGGCGGGGGCGGGGCGCGGGGGGGGGGGGGGGGGGGAAGAATCTGTCCCGTGATAGTTAGATTTGCCAACTGGGGTAAAGAATACCTGCTCTGCCTAGGTATAAAGAAAGAAACTTGCAAGAAAACGCTCAAGAATAAAGAAGAAACCATGAGACACGTTGTTGTTCGCTGGTGGCTGGTGGGCGGTCTCGCGGCCGCCCGTACAGGAGGAGAGCGAGCCGCTGCGCCTGTGAAACAAATCTTTAGCGCCTTGCGTTTTTGGATTGTGCCGCGGCGTGCAGAAGAGAGTATTCGCGGTCAGCAGCACCGCATCATACACACGCACATACCGTGTGTGTACAAACACACGCCCTTCCCCGACCCCGCCCCCGGCAGCGAAGCCCGCGCCGCGCGCGGCACCACCACCACCGACTCTACCTCCGACCCCAGGGCCTAGGCGGCCCGCCATGAAATCTAGCCGTGTGTGCTGGCGTCCGGGTCCCAGCGGGCCTACATACAGAGAGAGAGAATTCTTGATACGAAACCACGACGACACACACCAGTCGACTCGCATCGGTTGCCTCCATGAACGGCGGAGCTATTCTCGCGCCCACACCACACCTGGCTCCAACGTGGACACGCCCATAGCTGGGGACACTACTAGGTCACGCATGGCATCACAGAAGTTTTATCTCTGGGCCCCGAAAGGCATCTCTAGCAGTGTCGTTACACATGCCCCCTCCCCTCCTGGGCGCATGCGCCTCACGTCTCGCCAGAGCATAAGCCCTTGGCGTGTGGCGAGACGAGTTTTTCGCCATCGCCGCGAGCAGCAAGCCGCCCGCCGCAAACAGCCGGAGGCCTCGCCGCGGCACTGGCTGCGCCGCGGTCCCGCACCCGTCGACGCAGCTCCCCCCGCGGAAGACCGCGCGTAGCGACGTCTTGACGATCGAGATGAGCGTGCCTGAAGCTCGCCCACCTACTGCCCCTGAGAGTTGGTTATTGAGTGGGATCAGCTCCCCCACCAGCGGCGCGATGCCGTGCGCCTCCGCAATCGCCACCTCGTTGTCGTCGTTGTCGCATGCGAGGTTCAACAGCGCTCCCGCGGCCGCCTCCTTCTGCCCATCCGTGCCGTCGCGAGCCAGCGCCACCAGCGGCGCGATGCCGCCCGCCCTCGCGATCGCCACCTTGTTGTTATCGGAGTTGCAAGCGAAGCTCCTCAGCGCCTTCGCGGCCTCTTCCTTCTGCCCGTCCGTGCCGCTGCGCAGCTGCTCACTGGCATTGAGGATCGTTTGCATAGCTTTGGCCGCAGCCATGCCCTCCCGAGCCGCCTCCTCAGCAGTCTTGCCCAGGCTGCGCGATGTGGCGGCCGCCGAGATCTCTTCGCACCGCTGCAGCTGCTCCCGCATCGCCCGCCGCAGCGCCTCGTCGCTGCGCACGTCGACCGCGTCGAGGTCGCAGCACAGCTGCGTGCAAGCCTGTTCATTACCCCTCAATCAATTAATTATTCATTAATTAAGCTCGAGGTCGCAGCACCGCTGCGTGCAAGCCTCCCGCACAGCCACAGGATCAAGCGACGCCGCCCGCGCCTGCAGCGCGGTCAGCTGGTCGGCGACGCGCTGAGTCGCCTCGAGCGCGGCCGCATGCGCGCCCGACGACGAATCCTCCTTCCCCTTCCTCCTCCTCCTGATCCTGATCCTGTTCCTCCTCTGCTCCTTTGCACCCACAATGGTCTCTTCGTCACTCGCTTTGGCCTCCTCCTTTTTGTACGCTTCTCCACTCGCTTTGTCTTTGTCTGTAATACTCACAGCAAAGTTGCGGCCGGCCGCGACGATACCACTCATTAACTTGCAAACGAACATCAGTCCTTTAGCGAGCCCGCCAGAGCAGAAAGCAAGCAGGCTGAACGCAAACTTGAAGCCCAACATGATCTCAAATTGCTGTTCCTTGATCACGAAGCGGGTCCACGATTCGAGCCCGACGAGCGCACCACGAATGTAAATTACAACCTTGCCTTGTTCTTTTCTGCCAAATCCGCAGTCGGACATGATTTGCGTGACTGCAAATTCGAAAGGCTGCTGCAGTATCGGTTTTACCATGTACTCCCAAAACTTCTCGTGAACCTCGTCAGCGCGCGATTTGGCAGACGCACATTGGACCACCATCCACCAACTATAACATACTTCGTCTTCGCGGCTGCCAGCACCCCCGTAAATCAAGTAGTTGGCGACCGGGCCCGTCCCAAATGCTTCGCACACGCACCAACCCGCGATCAGCAGCGCAAACATGGTGCGGAGCCAGTTGGTCTTGGTCGTGTTGCTTTCGTCGCCAGCAGCCCTTATTTCAACGTCGATGAACGTGCGCAGATGATCAATTGGCGCATCGGTGTCCGGGGTTTCCTTTTTGAAATAGTCCACCGCGGCCCGTACCTCTGCACGCAGGTACCCCTCCTTCAGCAGCTTCTGAATCGTGCGCATTTCTGCGATGCCTGTGCGGCGAGTGGGCAAGGCAGGAGCAGCAGTTGGCGCCGTTTGTACGGCGGCAGCGGTGCCGCCGCCCAAGTAATAATATTCCCCGCAAAGCGCGCCCAGGCAGCAGAGCGTGCTCAAAGCGAGGAGCAAGTTGAAGTACTCCCACCCAGTGCCTAATGCTGCCGGTGGCAATCGACCTAATGTACCCGGCAGCCTTACCAGATAGAATACCACCGGCAGCAGCAGTAGCAGCGCGAACAGGTCGCTAGTGCTCTGCTGAGCAAGAGCGGGGCGCAGGCACACGGCTGTGAGGGCGAGAGAGGGCAGGACGCCTTGGAGCCGCGAACGCATGAAAAAAGTCATGCCACGATTGATAAGTTTCTTGCTAAGCAGATGGACGGCGATGGCAAAGGTCGCGTTGAAGCAGGAGAGCTTGGTGAGATTGCCATGCAAACGTGCGAAATGGCTGCACGCCACGATGCCGAACGCGCTGAGCAGAGCGAATAGTGCGCAGAGCCATGGTACATAGTCGTACGGCCGCGCGACCGCCCCCAGGGGGGCCCACCCGGCTTTGAAATCTTCCAGCCACCATAGCAGCACTTGTGCCTTGAGCACGAGAGGGAGCGTGCCCGCCATTGGGAGGCCTTGCGGTGTGCCGCCGCCCAAGTGATAACATTCCCCGCAAAGCGCGCCCAGGCAGCAGAGCGTGCTCAAAGCGATGATCAGGTTGAAGTACTCCCACCCAGTGCCAATTGCTGCCGGTGGCAAATCAGCTAATGCTGCCGGCAGAAATACCAGCTCGAATGCCATCGGCGGCCACAGTAGCAGCGCGAACTTGTCGCTGTTGCTCTGCTGAGCAAGAGCGGGGCGCAGGCGCACGGCTGTGAGGGCGAGAGCGGGCAGGGCGAAAAGTAGGAGCACCACAATGTCAAAGTAAATCCCAGGGGCGGCGTCACTCAGCTTACAACGTGGGGCCAAAGGGGCGGCGAAGCCGAAGAACGCAAGGAGGAAAGAAAGCTCGGTCGATCACGTTGCTCGCTCGATGCCGGCGAGCGCATGGCGCACGCCTTGGACGGTGGCGAAGCCAAAAACACCGGCAGTGGCCGTCCGCTGGCGTGAGCGGCGGCGGTCGAGACCTCACCCTTCGCGCCGACGACCCAACCTCACGCGGAACAACCCAACCCAACCACAACCCAACCCAACACGAAACAACCCAACTCAAAGCACGATTCTCAAGTTGGGCCCTCTGCCTCTCCTCGTGCGCCGGCTGCCTCTCCATCCAACCGCTTCTGCGTCCTTCTGCCCGGTGCTCGCGATGTCGCTCTGCCGAGAGGGTCATCGCCGGCGTAGGCGGAGCGGCGGGCCCTTCATTACAGAGACAACAAAGACATTTCACCCCTCGGGCTGTTGTTGCAGACAGAGCGTGCCGGACGGGGCGTCGTCGCGCCGTCCGATGGTCTGCTGCCCCGCGCAGCAACCGTCGGGCGACGACCCGGGGGCCAAAAACCCGGCGAGCGACGACGGCGCTCTGGATGGGGCGTGACCTCCTGCCTCCAACCTCCTTCCTTTTTGAGCAGGTGTGACGCCGCGCGAGCGACGCTCCGAGATCGCCCGAGATAGCGCGGCGCGGCCCCGAGATCGCCCGAGATAGCGCGAGATCGCCCGAGATAGCGCGGCGCGGCCCCGAGATCGCCCGAGATAGCGCGAGATCGCCCGAGATCGCGCGGCGCGGCCCGGGGCGGGGTGGATGGGTTGGGAGCGAGGGGGCGGAAGTGATCAGTGCGGTAGAGGGTCAGCTCGAGGCGCGTGAGCCGGACTTGTGAGCCGGACCACCCCCTCTTGTTCTCTGCGTTGTTGAGCCAGGACTCAACATACTCGGGCTGTTGCCATCCCAAACTGTCACTCCCCTTTCTCCCGGCCGGGGTGGGGCGCGCGCGGGGGCGGCGGGTGTGAGGGATGTCTGTGAGCCCGAGAGCGATATGCCATGTCCGCCTTGCGTGTTTTCATAACATCGAAGGCTAAGCTCAAAACAAATTTGGCGCGCGTGCGCGCAAGGTCTGCTAGTGGAGTGTGTATAAATGCTGCTCGGCAACGCGTACGACGACAGCGAGGACGAGGAGACGGCTCCCCAAGCCGTCCCGCTGGCGCTGCAGCCGGCGAGTCGCGAGGATGTTGAGCAGTCCGCCGAGAGCGAAGACGAGGCGAGCGAAGGAGAGGAGGCGAGCGGTGTGGTGCCCGTGGCCCTGAGCGCGGCGGCGGACGCGGCGGATGACGAGGACGAGGAGGAGGAGGAAGCCGCACGGCAGGCGGCGGCGGAGGCAGCGGCCAGAGCTGCGGCGGCGGAGGCGGCCAGAGTGGCGGAGCTGCCACCGCCCGACTTCACGGGGTGGGTGCCTGCTGGCGGCGGCGCGCCCTCGGCGCGCACGGCGCCTCTGGTGGGTGGGCGCTCGAAGAAACGGAAAGGGCCGGGCGGCGGCGCGAGCCAGATCAGCAGCGGCTTCAAGGCGGCGGGGCGCGGCACGCCGATTCATTGCCACAAGCTGCCTCCAGTGACGGTGAGTGACGGATGTAGGCGGCAGTGACGCGGCACGACGCGCTGGAGGCGCAGAAAGAGGCGAAGGGCGGCGGCGCGCGCTCGAGGGAGTGAGTACGGGGTCGTGAGTGAGAGGCCTTTCCTCGATGGGAGCAGGCACGGTCGGTAGATGCAGAGGCGAAGACCAGTCACAACGGGCGCCTGGCGCGGCTTGCGTGGGCGCCGACAGGGGGCTCACTGGGTCCCGGACTCTCGGACAATCTCGGACAATCTCGGACAATCTCGGACAATCTCGGACAATCTCGGGTCATATGGGGCGCCCACCCGGCACGCTGTCGCCGGCCGTGGCACTGACACTCTGAACACCGCCATTAGTGAGCGTATCGCCACCGGAGGCCCTTGAATTAAAGAGTAAGAATGAGTCACACGGCGCTGCAGGCGGAGCTGGAGCTCGAGCTGGAGGAGCGGAAGAAGAATAACGGCCTCTCCGCCGCCTACGACTCCGTCTTCCGCTCCGGACCGAGATCACGCCGAGATCACGCCGAGATCACGCCGAGATCACGCGAGGTCACACGAGATCACCCGAGATCACCCGAGATCACGCCGAGATCACCCGAGGTCACGCGAGGTCACACGAGATCACCCGAGATCACCCGAGATCACGCCGAGATCACCCGAGGTCACCCCGAGATCACGCGAGGTCACACGAGATCACCCGAGATCACATCTTCCACGGCGGCGGGCAGCGTGACCCCTCACGCGCCGGCACGTGAATCCCCCCATCCCCAAGGCCTCCAGGGCTCGCACCTCAAAATTCTCACAGACCAGCGCACAGCGCCATGGCACGTCTTTCCCTCTCAGTGACAAGGTCCGTGAACAGGGGACGATCCCGACGACACGCGGCGGACCAAGCTGACCAAGCGCGCGAGCCTAGACGCGGAATATGTAGTCATGTACCCCAACCAGCGCTCGAGAGGGCCACGCATTCAGCTGTATGCAGCTGTATTCCGCTGTATTCCGATTCGTTGTCTTCACGCGGTGCTCTGAAGACACGGCACAGTACTTCATGTCGGCGTACTCACACGCGTAGGCGCGGGACGGTGCGCACGATGAGCAAGCGCGAGGTGGGCGGCGTAGCGGAGAGGCGGGCCGAGAGGCGGCGGTGGGGGAGAGGCAGCCGAGAGATAGCCGAGAGGCAGCCGAGAGGCAGCCGAGGGGCAGCCGAGAGGCAGCCGAGAGGCAGCCGAGAGGCAGCCGAGAGGCAGCCGAGAGGCAGCCGAGAGGCAGCCGAGAGGCAGCCGAGAGGCAGCCGAGAGGCAGCCGAGAGGTAGCCGAGAGGCAGCCGAGAGGCAGCCGAGAGAACAGCCGAGAGATCTAGCCGAGAGGCGGTGGCCAGGGAGGACGGTGGAGGACGGGGCGGCGCGGGCGTCTCTTCACACCGTCTCTTCACACCGTCTCTTCACACCCTCACTTCAGACCGCCTCTTCACGCCGTCTCTTCACGCCGCAGGCGGCAGAGGAGGACCGGCTGATGGCGACGCTGAGGTGACAGTACGGTGGCGATGGACGATGCAGCACGCTCGCCCAGAAACAAATAAATGAATGGTCAAACTCTGAGACGAGATGGAATTCTAAGGGACATGTCTGATGTGCCCTGCAGCATTCGCTCGCCCATGCGACCAACAACAAACTATACCTTCGCTTGGTTCCGGCTTCCGCAGCGGTCTGACAGCTCGTGCGTGGCAGTGTGGCAGGGAGCTGCGTGCGGGTGCACCACGCTTGTGGCCAAAGTCGAGCGCGTCGACAGAGAGAGCGCAGCACGCGCGACAGAGATCAGTCTGATCAGAGTCTGCCGCTGACTGGCTGGGTTTAAATAAATTTTGATCGTTCGGCGAGGTGCGGCACGGTGCACGGTGACCGCGCGCTCGTGTCTGTCGGCGTCGTTAGTTATCTCGACACAGAACGCATGTGTGTAGAGGTAAGGTGATGTGTGTGTCACGTATATACATGAGTTGTGACACACATCATGTGTGTCACAACTCAACTCTCTCTCTCAGAGTTGGTCTCTCGCAATCACGAGGTCGTTCAAAAAGCACGGCTTGTTGTGAACAAATAGAAATACAACGCATGGGGACAACTCTATAAAGTATAATAGTGGTGCGAGCCACACGGCCACATGTGCATGCACACGCGCTCTAGACGCACATACGTGTACGAGGCATACGGGTACGGCTCTGCCACATTGTCCTCATGCCTCGTGTAAATAAAGTAGACCGTCTACGACCGCGCCAGCTCTGCGCTTCTGCTCCCGAATCGGGGCATCGCGCACAGGGGCACGCCGATGCGAGAGTGCCGAGTCTGTTCAGACCTTTGCACTGGCGTGGTGGTGCAGCGGTAGCAGGCCGGTTGACCGGTGGCGGTGGCGGATGCGAAACACAATCACAGCTTGCAGCCGAGCACGCGATGCACCTCCATGACGAACCGGTCGACGGGGTGCATCGTCAGCTCGGCAGGAATGACGGACTGCCTACGTACATCCTCCGCAGGCGCAGGGTACAAAGCGCCTCCAAACCCGAGTGGCTGGCTCAACGCGCTGCGCTCGGTCGCCGAAGTCTCCTCGAGCGCTGCTGCGGCGGCGGGCGTTGCCGCGATCGGCTGCTGCGGCTGCTGCGGCTGCGGTTGCGCCTCCACCGCGGCGGCGGAGGGCGGCAGACCCTTCCACAAGCTGATTCCGAGGAGGACCAGGGCGATCGTCCACGATGTCACGAGGCTGAAGAACATCACAATCACGCTAAACACGGCATACACGTTGGCCTTGAGACACATTACGACCCTTGCTGTCGCGGATGTTGCACTCAGTATGGCGAGAGTGGTGACAACTGCCGAGGAGGGAGACTTGGGGCGCATCGCCTTCCCGCCGGCGGGTATTTCGATGGATTCGAACTCTGTGGACCTGGGGTAGAATTTCGCGGGTGCCAAATGAATTTCGGGGCACGGGTACGTCGACCGAGGCGAGGCGGCGGCGCGGCGTGGCGGCGGGCGACGCAGTGGGGGGCGGGGGGGGTCTTCTCCCCACCGGTCCTCATTTGTGGTAAAGGCAGTCTCCTCGGCTCCTCGCACCTCGGCCAAGAGTAAGGCGGAGCATTTATCTTAGATTCTCGTTCTGTTGCCATCCCAAACTGTCGCTCCCCTGCCTCCCGCTGTGATTCTGTGTGAGCTCTGTGTCTTGATTTTTTTAGAGAGATTTTTAGAAGCGGGTCCGCAAGGCCTTGGAGCCGCTTCCAGGCATTCTCGCCCTTCGCGACTCCAAGAAGGTCCGGACGGCGCAGCAGCTCTCACAGGTGCTGATCCGTTTCTGCATGAATACCACGCTCACCTTCTTCCTCCGCACAATGCCTCCCAGCGTCACCCTGGCGGCGGCAAAGGAGCACGACAGGCTGATTGCAGACAGCCTGTACGAGCTTGTCGGCGGCGCGCGAGTCGGGCGCGATGATGTCCGGTGGGTGCGGGCGCTCAAGCAGGCGCGTCTGCCAGTCAATATGGGCGGCATGGGCTTGACTAGCGCCGAGGACATTCGCGGCGCGGCGTGGGTTGGTACGTGGGCTCTCGTCACGCGGCCGATCCGCGAGCTACACAGGCCCTTCGCCGATCTCGACGTCTCGACCGCGCCCGGAGAGTGTTTCGACGAGCTGCGAGAGGCGCACACGCAGCTCGTCAGCAGACACGACCTCACCGACAAGTGCCAGCGGAGCTGGCGGACGCAGGTCGTGTGCCGGGAGGTGGTGAGCCCGGGCACTGCGATCAACGAGGCGAAGGCGGAGCCGAGGTTCCGCTTCTACCCGCACGGGCTGACGCCGGCCGCGGAGCTGCTTCCCCTGGCCCAGTTCTCGTCCACCAACGAGTTCTTGCACCAGGCGCAGCGACGGTACACCTCTGGCGTGCACCATGCTAACTGGCTCGACCTTGCCAAGGAGCTTACCGACGAGGCGCTTCGCAGCGGCGGCCGCAAGGCGCCCTCCAAAGGCAACAAGGTCGGAAGACGCGAGAACCACAAATGCTGGCGAGAGGCGATCCGTTTTGTCGCTGTCAGCCAACCAGGGGCCGGCGCCTTCCTTAACGCCATCCCCATGCGTGATGATATGAAGATGGAGTCCTGGGCGATGCGCGTCACCGTCCAGCGCCGCCTTGGGCTCCCCCTTGATGTCGCCTGCCAGGCGGTGGAGGCAGGCAAGAGGGCACCCAGCGGCCAGCTACACGACGTCCTTGGCGACGCCGCGATGGTTAACCCTCGGTCAAAGCATGCTACAAGACACAAATTTCTACTCAAACGTTTGGTCAAATGCCTCCGCTCGGCGTGGGGCATGATCATCGAGATGGAGCCGACTGCACACCTCAGTTACAGTAATCCAAAACAACCTGACGTGGCGGCGGCAAACATCGGCAGGGGGCACAGGCGCCTTGTTGCCGATCTGAAGCTTACGAGTTCGCTCGCGAGCAACAGCAAGGGCAAGGATGGAGAGGGTGAAATTCGGCTCGGCTGGAAGGGGGCCTATGTGCGCTTTGGCAACAGGGAGACCGGGCTGCTCAAGTTGGTCAAAGGGCGCGGCAAGTGGTCTTCGTCGGAAGCGACGACAACAGCGGTGGCTGAGGAGTAGGAGTAGGCCGTGGAGGAGGAGGGGGTGGAGGGGGAGGAGGAGGATGCCCCCAAGGGAAAGCTCAAGGAGCAGCCTGGCGATTACCCCTTTGCGCGGCAGCAGGATTGCGATCTACGTTTGTTTGATTTTGAGGCTTTCGGAGGCTTTGGAAAGGAGGTTCGCAGCACCCTGAGGGAGGCGGCGAACCAGCTGAGCAACAAACTTTCACACGCTCAGCACCTGGACGAGGTCACATGGACCACCAAGAACTGGCACGGGCTGCAGATGCAGCGCTTGTCTGTCGTCCTCCACACCGCCGTGGCGTGGCAGACGGTGAACGAGCTAGCGTGCGGGGAGAGCGGCATTGTGCATGGTGCGGAGTGCATTGCCGTTCTTAACGGAGTCGCTTAGGCGGCTCCGGTGGTGAGCCTGTGTGTGTGCCAGTCCGCGCCAGTCTGCGCCCTTGTCGTGCCAGTGTGCTGTGAGAGAGGCTTGTATCTTAAGAATTGTTTTCTCTGCCCAGGATTGCGGCACCCACAGCAAGCTGAAGTACCTCGCCAGGCCGGCACCTCGCAAGCAGCGAAACGCGCAAGGTGCGAAACGTTCATCCAAACAAGCGAGGATGCACATGTTCGCAATGCTGGCCAGTATTGGCTCGCCTCCTGCGTGTGCGCCCGAGGCCGGTCAGTTTGTGGCGCCCACCGCACCGGAGTCTGGCACGCCTTGGATGAAGCTTCTAGCGGATCACGTGCTCTACTGGCGTGCCAGAAAGGCGTGGAGCCGTCAGTATTACAACGACGTGTTCCAGTTCATAGCGAAGCGAGCTCCCGACCTCCAGCAGCCGCTGCGGATTGTCGAGGTTGGCACAGCGTTCGGCGTGTCAGCTCTGCCCGCCCGCCTAGCGCTAGGTGAGCACGAGTCACCTCGACGAAAAACTTCGTAACTCCTTGGCGACGAGCCGCGGGCTTTTGCCACTGCGTGCCAGCCTCAGACAGCCGGGCCGCCCGAGAGTTTTACTGACGAGTTTCTCTCGCGGGGGCGGCCCGGCACAACCAACCCTGTGCCCAGCACAAAAAAAATTCTGGCGCAGCGGCCGGCGTGAGCCGCGCCAGCTGTCGACCAGCTGTCGACCAGATTCGATCGATTTGATGGATCCCTTGAAAGCATAAAGCCCATGCAGGCTGCTACGATCCCGCGGTCTTATTTTGGATTTCTTTATTTCATATCGGCAAACTCGGGAAAGTAAGCGCCTTCGCGTGCCCCCCCCCCCCCCCCCCCCCACACACGCGGGCCCGCCGCCAGGCGACGCGGGCGGCGAGCCGATCGTTGAAAAAAAAAAAAGACCCGCGTTTTCAATGGTCGGCCCGCGTCCCACATTCCCTGCGCCATCGAGCGGCGTCGCGGCCTGGAGCTCGCCGCTTACCGACTCGCTCCCTTGCACGCCACCGAGCAAGTGCAAGGAGCGCCTCCTCACGGCTGCGGCCGCCGCCGCGCTGCCCGCAGCGGCCACAGCTGCCGCCGCCGCGACTGCCACCACCACCGGTTCGCGCAGCCTCCCTGTCGCCCGAGCCGT
>NW_005200970.1:203875-205327 GCF_000372725.1 Emiliania huxleyi CCMP1516 | reverse complement strand
GACATGCCCCCCCCCCCCCCCCCCCGCGCACCCCTCCCGCCCCTCCCCAGGCACGTCCCACACGAGGAGGAGCCGGCCCGCGTGGCGGCGGAGATCGACGCGTTTCTGGCCCGGTGCTTGCCGGGCGGAGAACGAGCCGGCTGCGGCTCCGGTGCCGCTGCCTAGGTCTCCGCGTCGCTGTACTCCCTGGCCGCTAGCGTGCACCTGGCTCGTTTTTTTTCTGGTGGCAGAGAGAGAGGTTGACCAACAACCGTGCAAAGCAGGTCAGCAGATCACGCCACGAGACGGGTCTCAGGAGGTCACTTTTGGACGTTGCGTTGGGGGCCTACCGCGTCTGTTTTCTTTGTGCTGCGGCTTGTTTGAGAGACAAAAGATGACTGCTGCCGGCACACTGTGAGACCATGACAAGTCTCACGTGGAAAAAGCACCAAAAACTACCAAAAACGATGCCACGGCCAGAGGAGAGCATACCATGTTCAAACTCCGCACTTTAATTCGAACTTTCTCGCCTCGGATCGTGGGGCTCGGGAGCAGTCAAGCAGGTGTGCGGGGTGGGCGGGAGGGGGCCTGGGAGCATTTTTTTGCATTTCCGAGGCGAGCGTGGGCCGTGGTGGGCCCCTCCGGGCCTCTCTCAGCAGCACGGAAAGTAGCGCGCGACAGAGCGCTGTTCTCGGCCCCCTGAGCGTATTGGGACGAGCCAGACTAGCATGCACATCGCCTTGGCACGTAGGACGCACGACTTACCCACGCACACCCCGGTGACAATCTTGGAAATCTCCCGACAATCTCCCCAAATCTCCTCCCGCTCTCGCGAGTAGCGCGGCGCAGCGGGGCGCGTTGATGTCGATGAATGCAGTGTGGACTCCTTTTCGACACTCTCTAGCACCGGTGAACACACAGGCGTTGCTTCCGAGGTGGTAAAAATCTGTGAATGCCCGCCGAAGTTGTCGCGGTTTTCCGACTTGTCTCGTGCTCGAGCCATGCCGAAAAGAGCGGGCGCAGGCCTGGGACAGCGTCGCAAAAGCGGCCAAGGAGTCCGTCCCGGCTCCAGGCCAGGACCAGATCGCCGCTCGGTACCGCCAGTTTGCGACTCTGTGCCTGCGCAGTCGTCGCTATCTCACGCTTCCGATCTCGTCACAACAGGCGCCCTCGCCGAGTGCAACGTCCTCGCGGCCGCAAAGCCGTGCTGGCTCGCGCAGAGTCGGCGTCGCAAAGAACCTGAGAGCACCGCGGCATGCTACGGTTGGCGACGTCCTCGGCGAGGCCATGGAGCTGCATAGCACGAGCGACGAGGGCCGCCGCGACGGGATCTACAACCAGAGAGAGCACGGACGCCGAGGATCGCTCTCCCGTGCAGCGCCGCAGCGGCTCGTCGGCGGCTCGTCGGCTGCGGCCTCGAACGGAGATCGCATGGAGGTTGACGAGGAACCTCCCTCTCTGAGCAGTGCTCCA
>NW_005200970.1:200896-203293 GCF_000372725.1 Emiliania huxleyi CCMP1516 | reverse complement strand
GCGTCAAAACATGACGGGTAATCGTTACTCGGCCGCCCTGCGCAAGGCCGTGTACTTGTACCGCCACAAAAGCGGGACGGAGCGCTCAATCTCGATGCGCGGCGCTGCGTCGCTCGCTCGGGATGGCGCCACGCTCCTGTTCGACATCTCGGACGACGATATCGCACGCGTGCGGCTGCCGAGCGCGGGCACGTGCTCCCTCATCGACCGGGCCGTCCACCGGGTGCAGCGCATGCAAGAGGTGGAGTTCACCTTCTCGCGCGTGACCTACTTCGTCGCCTTCGGGCACGCGCAGACCCTCCCTCCTCCGCCACCGCTACTGGCACCTCCGCCTCCGCCGCCACTCTCAACCGCGCGGCCGCCACCAGCTCTGCCAGCTCCGCCGCCGCCACTTCCTCCGCCGCGGCCTCTAGCTCCACCACGGATGCGGCCTCTAGCGGTGCTGCTGGCTCCGCCCAGGCCGGTTCGTCTACCGTCTCCTCAGAAGCTGGGCTCGGCATCTCGTGGACAGAGCTAGAGCCGACGCTCTACGGCCGGGCGACCCAGCGTCGCTCGAGCTGCCCCGTGCCGACGGACAGGTACGACGAGCACTTGAACGACATCATTGTGCATAACATGCAGGACCTCTCACCGTGGGCCGACAGCCAGGACGTGCAGGCGAGGGCGCCGATCTCGGGGATGACGATTCGCGCCGGATCGCTCTTCAACCGCTTCAAATCGGGAGCCCCCACCGGGTGGGTGGCGAAGCTGTTCGCGGGCGAGGCACCGACGGAGCGCAAGCTGGTCATGCAGCGCTTTACCGACGGCAGCGAGTTTGGCGGGCACTGGCACCAGCTCCTCTTCTTCGTCGACCAGAGACGGGTGCTCTACCACGAGCCCTATGGCGGCGCAATCGACTCGGGCATCGCGTCTTGCTTCCACCGGAGCCCCGGGCCTGCCGCCGGCTGGGCGCTGGAGGTGGTGGATGTGCAGCTGCAGTCTTGCACTCACGAGTGCGCGCTCTGGGTGGACTTTGTCGCGGAGGTGGCTGTCGACTACGTGAGGAGCGACCTGACTCGCTCCTTCAGCGAGTACCTTCGCGGGTGCGCTCTCCCTGTGTGTGTGTGTGCATGCCTGCGATAAGGCTGACCGGTGTCGCGCCGCCCCCGCAGGCGTGAGGAGATCACCCCGCTCAACGGCATGCGGCGGACTTGCACGGCGATGAAGACGGCGAAGGCAAAAAACAACGCCTTCGTCGCACAGCGCCGAAACGACGTGCGCACGCTGTTACGTCTAGCCTATGTCCAGCGCCAACTGCCGCACACAGGCTCCGCAACGCTGACCGCCTTTGGCGCAGCGGCGGAGCAGGAGCCTGCCGAGGACACAGACTCGGACTTTGAGATGTTGACCTAGACCGACGTGTGATTCAGATAGTTGTCTTCAGATGTGTGTGTGATTCAGATGTGTGTGCGTGTGATTTTCGGCACGGGTATAGATTAGAAGGAACGTATCGTCACACACACCCTCTTTGAGAGAGGGACACAGCGTGGTGCACAGTAGCGGGCTAGCTTCTACAGAGGCAACCGGTCCGAGGGCGAGCGTTTCGCTCGCCCTGATGCGCATGAGCGACGTGGAAGCTCTCGACCGGCGCAGATGCCACGGGCGACACCAATCCCAGCCTCAAAAGGCGAGGAGGGCTGGTGGAGTGCCCAGACGGCAGTGGCTTCCGAAGAACTTTTTGCGGGTGACGCAAAGGATCCGAGGAGAGAGCACCTCGGCTGCCGGCGAGGCATCCGCCCCGCGCCCACACATCTGATGGAAAGTGCGAAGAAGCGGTGGCGGCAGGCTAGCCACCGGTGGGGCACACGGAGCGATATGGCGTTCGGCTGCGATTTGAGTGCAACCGGGTGACGCATCTCCTCCACAGAGACGAGGGGACGGCGTGCCTGCGAGGCGCCCGATATGCGCCAACGGACCCAATGGAAAGTGCGAAGCGAGCACTCGACGGCTCGCAGCCTGTGGACGGAGCACGAGAGCTCGAACCTCGCACTCTCGTGCAAAATCGGCACCTCGGACACGTGTATATTATTTTTGCTTGGCCGGCCCTCATGCTGAAATTCTGCAAAAACCTGACCGGCCCCTGCCCTGCCCCTACCTACCTACCTACCTACCTACCTTACTTATGGGAAACTAAAAAAGAAATCAATCGATGGGTGAAGGTGGGGTACTATACCAACTAAAGTGATGGCTGGTGGTACTATCCTGCAACCACAGTCCTTCCTGTGACATGGCAGGCCACTCTCAAGCCCTACAAGCACCAGATCAACGACTTGGGGAGGGTTGACATCGTGATTTGGGCGGAAAATTTCTTTTTCTGCTGTGAAAATTCCGGCGTGAAGAGAGGAAAAACCCGACGGA
>NW_005200970.1:197589-198368 GCF_000372725.1 Emiliania huxleyi CCMP1516 | reverse complement strand
GCGAGATGCGACCCGAGATGACACGAGATTGTCCCGAGCCTACCCGGGGTTCAGGTGGTGGCGCCGTCGCCCGCCGACAGCGAGGGCGGCGGCTTCTTCCGGATTGACTCAGCGCGGGACTTGCTCCGCGCGGCGCGGATGTGCGATTGTGCCGCCGACAATGCAAGGCACACCCCCCACGCCGCACGACCCCGGCACGAGGCGCGCTGCTTGCTCGCTCTCGGCTCCTCTCCCCTCTCCTCGGCCTCGTTCTGAGACGCCGCTGCCGTCTGCCTTGCTCTCGCTGCTTCTCTCGCCTCTCGTAACTCCGCCCTCCTCGCGGCATAATTTGGCCCCTCGAGTTTATCGAGCTCCCCTCGCGCAAGGACCAAATTTCTCCACTCTCGTTTCGAGCTTAGAAGGCTCGCCACAGTCGAAGGGGCGCCGAATTTCTTTTCCTGTCTTGCGGAGAAGCCGCGCCCGGGCGAGAAGAGGCCCAGTGCACCAGGGTACCCTCTCCGAGGAAATATTGGGCTCCAAGAGACCTCGAGTGTCGTGTGTGCTACGCCCACGTACCGCAGCGCGACCACACCACAGAACACCACTCGACTTGGGATGGCCGCCGCTGGCGCGGGCGAGTCGGCTGCCCCGGCCGAGGCCTCCAGTCGAATCTGCGTCAAGGGCCTGCCCAAGCGCTGCGACGAGAGGCGGCTGCGCGAGCACTTTTCATCGCGCGGCGCCGAAGTGACTGATGTGCGCATCATGAAGACAAAGGAGGGGCGGTCGCGGCTCTTTGGCTT
>NW_005200970.1:195573-196049 GCF_000372725.1 Emiliania huxleyi CCMP1516 | reverse complement strand
TTCGACCGTCTCCCGCTGTGTTCAGCTGTGTTCATTGCTTCGCTCGTACTCACGCGGGGCTCTGAAGACACAAGACCGTCTTCCCGCCCCGAGGCTGGCGTATTCCGCACGTAGGTCACGCACTAGTCGCACGAGCTAAGCTTCTTCGTCATCGTCGTATTCTTGTTTTCATTCTTTTTATTATACTAGGTCCAACACCAGTCCCACGAGTTCTTCGAGCCGCTGCTGAAGTCCGGCGAGCACTCTGGCAGGTAATGACCGCTTGCTGTGTGAACGGCGCCTCTTCACACCCGCTGCTGTGAACAGGCGGGACCCACCTCTGCAAACAAGCGGTGCGGCGTGCAGCGCAGAGCGTCTCTTCACAGCTCCTAGCTGTGAACAGGCGTGCACTACCTCACCTTGCCGGGAGGGTTCGGCACCGGCGGCGGAGAGACGGCCGTGCGCAGCGTGCGGCAGCAGCTGGCGCCCCCCCCCAC
>NW_005200970.1:195051-195473 GCF_000372725.1 Emiliania huxleyi CCMP1516 | reverse complement strand
GCGTTCGCACGCGCGCACCTGCCGTCTCGACGGTGCTCAATTCACTAGTGAGTGACGAGGATTCCGCGGGTTCGTTAGGCTCGCGTCTGACCCATGCGGCGGCGGTGAGCTACGCGCGCGCGCTACTCACAGCCTACGGCACGCTCTACCGCAGCGAGGTGGCGTGAGATCGCCCGAGGTCACGCGAGATGCGACCCGAGATGACACGAGATTGTCCCGAGCCTACCCGGGGTTCAGGTGGTGGCGCCGTCGCCCGCCGACAGCGAGGGCGGCGGCTTCTTCCGGATTGACTCAGCGCGGGACTTGCTCCGCGCGGCGCGGATGTGCGATTGTGCCGCCGACAATGCAAGGCACACCCCCCACGCCGCACGACCCCGGCACGAGGCGCGCTGCTTGCTCGCTCTCGGCTCCTCTCCCCTCCC
>NW_005200970.1:161943-193976 GCF_000372725.1 Emiliania huxleyi CCMP1516 | reverse complement strand
ATACGTGCACCAGGGATGGCAATGGTTTGACACAGCTCGTGGACGGCCAACCCCGCGTGCGTCAGCTTGTGGACCCCCGCTTCTTGCTGGTCAACGCCAGCGCTCACGGTTCGCCCGTCATCGACGCCGCCTTTTCCGACGCCTGGGAGGGCGCCGACATTCGTGCTGCGGAAGTCCAGGCAAGCCGTGAAGACCTCATCAAGGTAGGAGGCAAGCTGAACGTGACAGTGCCGTCGGAGGAGCAATTCAAGTACCGGCTGCTCCCCACAGCATCGGTGCCGTGCGCTTACACGTGCCGTCTCGTGCCCTTCCTCAGCTCCAACTCGCTGGTCGTCAAGTTCTCCGGAGACGCCGAACACTACACCCAGGCGGTCTGTGGCGGGCTGCGACACGGCGTGCACCTGCTCCTTGCGACGCGGGCCAACTTTGGTGAGCTGTTGCACGCGGCGGTGGCACCCGCCGTGCAGCCGCGGCTGCAGCGCATGGTGCGCAACGCAAACGAATACATGCGCTGGGCCACCTCGGCCGACGGGCTGCACTGCTACTTGCATGAGCTGCTGAGCGGCTACGCTCGCAAGCTGAACTACTCCGTCGAGAGGGAGGGAGCGGTCGAGAAGTTGATCCTGCCCGCACTTGGACGTCACGCGCGCGACGCCCTCCGCAATAAGCGCTCGTCGCCGCGGCCCTCACCCTCGCCGCCGGGACCAGACTACAAGGATCCGGCGAAATGCCTCGACAACCCTTTCGACTTTACAATCCCCACCGACAGAACCACTGCTGAGGCGTGCGCGCAGCGCCGGTTCGTGCCTCCAGATCCAAGCTTGGTGGAGGAGTTCAAGCTCGGCAAGAACAGACATAGTGGACAAAATCTTCCGTTCGTACTCAGCAGCTACGAGCTGCCGCCGCCCAAGCTGGCTGCCAAAGATATGGCCGCACGATGTGAGCGGTTTTGGGCTAGACGGCCCGAGTCCAAGGCCGAGCGCAAGTAGGCGGCACGGACTAAGTGTAGTCAGCGCACTCACCGCAGGGCCGTAGCGGCCTCTACGTCGCGCGCCCTCTACAGTAGCGGTGGCTGGTTCGGCTGGCGGCCGAGGCGGGGCCGGGAGTGTAGCCGCGGTGGGGGTGAGCACACACGCACGACGACACGCGACTCGCGAGCGCTAGCACGCCGCAGGCATATACGTTAGACGCGCGCCGTCGTGCGTCGTTTTTTTGTTTTTTGTTTTTTTTGTTGAGTCGTTTTGTTCTGGGCAGAGCGCCAGAGTGCAGAGAGGCTCTCTTTTCTCTGAAGGGGGCTAGCTTTTACACATCGATGGTGTCTCATATGGGTACTTCGTACACGCAAATATTTTTACCCCTCGAGCGCCCCGATCGCCTCCGTCACCGCCGCCACGAGCCGCGACGCCTCCCCATCGCTGCGCGGCCCGTCCCTCCGCCACCTCGCCGCGTCGTGGTGCCTCGCCGCGTTCGCCCAGATGCGCAGCGAGTGCAGCTGGCTCCGCAGATCGGTCGGCAAGCCGCACTCGCGGTGCCAAAAGTTGATGCGCTCCTCGAAGCCGTCGGGCGCCGCCGCAGAGCGCGAGGCGTAGACGGCGTCGAGGCGCGGCATCAGCGTGTTGAAGGCGAGCAGCATGTTGCCCTGGATGCGCGCCTGCGCGTCGCCGGACGTGCGCATGCCGCGCACCTGCACCGAGAGCGGCGAAGGCTCGTAGCCGGTGGTGCGGGCGGCTACCGCAGCGGCCTCGTCTCCAGGTGCCGGCGCAGCCTCCTCCACCCCCGCCCCGCCCTGCGCGCCAGAGAGCAGCGCCCGCAGCGTCGTGAGCGCCTCGGGCAGTGTGGGCCGCTTGCGCAGGCTGTCGTGGCAGAGGCTCTTCTGCCCGTCTCCCGCCTTCGCGAGGTCCTTTACTGCGCGCGCCGCGTCGACTGGCCAGCCCGCAGCCACGTCCGAGAGCTTCGCCGCGTCGATGTCGGTCCAGTCCTCCTCGAACTCGTCCTCGCACCGGTCGGTGAGCTGCACCTCGGACCGGTTGGTGAGACAGACGAGGAGGGTGATCCCGATGGCGTAGCCGTCCGTCTTTGGTGAGTACTCGCCCCCCTTGGAGATGGAGGGGCAGAGGTAGCCAGTGGACATGTAGAGGGCAGTCGAGCGGCAGCGGACAGACGCGTCGGGACGCTGGTCCTTGGCGAAGCCCGTGTCGGCGAGGACGGCGGTCAGCTTCTCGTCGAGCAGGATGTTGTCCGGCTTGACGTCGCGGTGCACGATGCCCTTCGAGTGGAGGTAGACGAGCGCCTCGGTCGCCTCGCAAGCAATGCGAACGCGCTGCCGCCACGTCAGCGGCCTCGGCGGCTCTTCCATGCCCAGCCGCCGGAGCTGCGCCGCGCGGTCGGGATCCGAGATACGCAGCCGCGCCTCGAGCGAGCCGCCGCGCATCAGTGGCGAGAGGAGGCAGACGCCGTCGGGCGAGAGGCAGTAGCCGAGCAGCGGCAGCAGGTGCGGGTGACTCACCGCCTTGAGAAGCTTCACCTCGAGCTCCGCCCGTGACAAGCCGCCCGACTGCCCCGACTTTGCCCGCTTCACGACGAGCGGCAAGTGGCGCAGCTGCGGCGGCGCGGCGAGGGAGAGGTGGAGGTCGGCCGACGCCTCGTAGACGTGGCTGAAGCCGCCGCTGCCAATCAGCTTGCCCTCTGCAAACCCGTCGGTAGCCGCGGTGAGGTCCGACAGGGCTATCTCGACGGGCCGAGCAACAGCCGCCTCTTCCGCCGCGGCCGGCTCGGCGACAGACAGAGTTTCCAGCTTCGACTCTGCCGCGCTCACCTCCTCGGCCAAAGCAGGCAGCACGCCCACGTGCGCCTTGGCGGCAGCGATGCCTGCTCGGAGCGCGGAGGGGCTGTCCGCTGTGTCGAGCGACTTGAGCGCGCCCATCGCCGCGCCATGCGCCTTGCGCAGCCGCTGGCTGTCCCGCCTCCGCGCCTCCTTGAGCTTGTCGCGCGCACGCTTCGCCGCCGCCAGCACGGCCGGGCTCGCGACGCCGCTGCACGCCTCCAGCGCGCTGGCTACGCCCTCGTACGAGCCAGCGGCCACGGCCTGCTGCAGCGCCTCGTCCGCCGCAGCGATGGCGGCTGCGTCGGCGGGCGGAGGAGATGGGGCTGGCGGTGGGGTTGGCGGCAAATCGGCGGTGGCGCTGGGGCCAGGCGCCGCGTTGTCTGCCTCGCCGCCGCCGCTCTTCTTCTTCTTCTTCTTCTTGCCCTTCTTGCTCTCATTGGCGCGCTCCTCTTTCTCCGCCTCCTCCTCCGCCAGCAGCGCCTCGGCATGCCGCGCCGCCTCCGCCTCTGCCACCGCTCTCTCCGCCTCCCTCGCCTCCGACCCCGCAACCCACGCCGCCTTCTTCGCCACCTTCTCAGCCGCCGCCTCCGCCTCAGCCAAGACCTTTACGCACTCGGCGTGGCCCTTCTCCTTGGCCATCTGCAGCGCCGTCTTGCCGTCCCGAGCGCGCACTGCAGCGTCTGCGCCCGCCCGCAGCAAGCGCCGCATGACGGCGGGGTGGTCGAAGATGGCGGCGGTCATCAGCGCGGTGGCACCGACGCTGTTCTGCAGGATGATCTCAGCGCCGCGCCGTATCAGCAGGTCGACCACCCGCTCGTGGCCGTTGCTGACGGCGGCTATCAGCGCAGTGACGCCGTTGCTGTTCTGCAGGTTGACCTCAGCGCCGTGCCGCAGCAGCAACTCGACCATCCGCTTGTGGCCGCAGTTGGCGGCGAGCATCAGCGCGGTGAAGCCGTCGCTGTTCAGCAGGTCGACCTCCGCGCCGTGCTGCAGCAGCAGCTCGACCACCCGCTCGCGGCCGTTGCTGGCGGCGATCATCAGCGCGGTGCCGCTGATGCTGTTCTGCAGGTTGACCGATGCGCCGTGCCGCAGCAGCAGCTCGACCACCCGCTCTTGGCCGTTGTTGGTGGCGCCCATCAGCAGCGTGAGGCCGCTCACCTCGCCTCTCTCGTACGTCGCGTCGGGCCGCCCGCCGCCCTCGAGCCACGTCAGCACCGCCTTCTCTTCGCCTCGCTCAGCTGCTGCCACGACCGCTTCGGGGGTTGCCGCGGCACTGCTCGACACCGCCGGCGACAGATTGCCCGGCCGCACCCGCACGCTCTCGCCGCCGCCCTCGAGCGCCACAGCGTACCGCCCGCCCTCGAAGCTCTCCGCCACGCCCCGCTGCCCGATAAGCTCGGGACGGGAAGAGAGCCCGCCGAGCACGACGCGCTGGCCGAGCAGCGGCGCGTCCACAGCTGCCGCTGCCGCGCCCGAGGAAGCGCCGCCCGCCCCTGCCCGGCCGTCGCTGCTTGGCTCGCTCGCCCGACCATTCGAGACCATGCCGCACATCACAAAACACAAAAAGAATCTAAACTCGCAACTCTCTCTCACCACACAGGCTCGACACAGGTGCGAACTAAAGAATTTTACGACGTTGATCACTGGGCTTTCTACCTACCTACCTACGGGACTGGCGCGCACTGGCACTAACACAGGTACACCACGGAAAGAATTTTACAACGAAACTCCCTCGCACGACACTAGGCACGGGACTGGCGCGCACTGGCACTAACACAGGTAGGTACACCACGGGAGCCGCCTAAGCGACTCCCGCGAGGACGCACAAAAAGAATTCGAGACTCGCACACTAGCCTAGCACACTACTCCACCACAAAAAGAAACCGCCGCAGCCGAGATCGCACGAGATCGCCCGAGATCGCCCGAGATCGCCCGAGATCGCGTTGCGACGCGCGAGGTGGGTGTGCGGGATGTCTGTGCGCTCTGTGGTCCCGAGTAAGAATCTCGGCCCCGACAGCGATGTGGTTGTTTCATAACGTCGAAGGCTAGCTCAAAAAGAAAGTGGTGGTACGGGTTGAAAAAATATCGCAACGGACGCCACCGCCTTGCCCCTACGACCAACTCCCTCGGGGCGCGGCTCTCAATTCATTCCACAGGTCCAAGTGTGCACGTGGGTGAGGCAGCAGCGCCACGCAGCCCTGGAAGTGAATGTGAGATGTGATGCTGAGAGAGGGAGGGAGGGCCTGGTTTGGCGCGGCGCGCCTACCAGCGGCAATGTCGAGGCACGGGAACGCTTACCCGGGGTCGTCCTCTGAGCCTGGTCGTCGGCGCCGCGATGCCACGGCGGCGGGCATTCGACGTCGTCGGCGCGCTGCCCCGCGTTGGGCCCCGCCGCACGTAGCGACGGCCGCAGGTCGGCCCGGTACAGGGCGCCCTGGCCGCAGACTGAAGAACGGCCACGAGGGGCGGGTGTGTGATGTGCGGTGCGGGGTGTGAGGGGGCAGCGTCTTTGTGTGTGCGCGCGCGCGCCGCTGCCGCTCGTGATCTGAACTGAAGAGGGGGGGTCGGCCTTGAGAGCTCACGGGTGGTCTCACCGCGCCAGAGGCTCTGCCTCTCCTCTCGGGGATTAAACTGAGGGATAGGGGCGGGGATCCTCCCTCTTCCCGCCGTCGATGCCGGCCGGGGTTCAACCAATCCGGAAAGGTCATTACCATTCCTCCATACATACTACCCGGCTTCATCGGCGGGCTAGGGCGTCTGGGAGTGTGTCGTCAACTGGCCGGTGGTCTTTCAGTGTGGTGGGTGGGTTTCGTGACCGTTCAGCGTCGATGCCGCCTGACTTACCTGTTCCCCGCTGGCGCGACCCCGCGCCGGCCAGCGGAGCCATTGCCCGCTCGGTCACCACCCCCGCCGGCGCGACGCGATCCGATCGGCGCCGCCACCGACGGGGCCGCCGGCACGGAGTGGATTCCTCGAAAGAATGCAAAATAATCGCCGTAAAATGTTTCGAACTTTTGGTTTTGCTCGCGAAAGGCACGAGCGCTAGATCGCCATGATCACACCCGCCGACGTGGTGCTGCAGGCCACTGGCAACACGGCTGGCCGCCGCCGTGCTGTCAAGAGGTCACTGCTGGTGACTGCCATTCTCGGTGAACCAAGCCGCCCCATCCACAGCACCGCCGGATACGTGCACGAAAGCGGCTTCCTCCCCCTCCCCTCCCCGCCCTCAGGCGCTGCGGCTCTCTTTGTGGCACACGGCAGCAGGACCATGTCGCCGGCCGCCATCGCTGCGCAGCCGGTCAACGAGAAGGAAGGCAGCCCGTTTGACACCGGAATGCAAGCGATTGAGTGGGTGCGCACGCACATGCGTTTATGCACACTCCTCCCGCGCGACGTCCAGCGTGCGTTAAGACCCACCCTCACCTCTCACTATCAATGCATTGCCTCTCAGGCCACAGCTCAGGTCCTCTCGTTGCCCCAATTCTTCCCATATTCCGACGAAGTCATCAGCGCCGCCCGCGGCATCTGGACGCTGGACCAAAATACGGGATTGTCTGGCCACGACGACGACGACGGAGGCGGCAGCTGGTCATCCAGCCATAAGCTCTCAGGCCGTCGTTAGGGCTTTGAGAACGGATTGAGAAGTGAGATGGATCTCGCTCCCCAGCGATGGGTTACACAGCTCGTTCCTGGCGTCGGTGTCTCCAAAAAACTGCCCCGGCGTGCTTTAGAGCCGTATGAAACGTGTGAAGTGCAGGTCTAAATATTCTAAGTATGCCCAACTTGTACATTGTATGCTTGTGCGTGTGAGCCACCGTGAGGTGTGGCCCACTTGGGGAGACCACACGCGCATACACTTGTGTTTGACTCCCTCGACTCACACTCAACTGTACATCTGGATCGCGCCTCTCTCTCGCTCACGCGCCATTGCGCAACGTCACGAGAGTCACTCCGGCGCTGGCGCACTCTCTCCCCGTGCAACGCGCATATGGCAAAGCGGGGCGGACCTACGTACTAGGGAAGGCTCCCTACCTCACCCTCTAATCCCAGACAAGCAGCAGCCGCGTGTCAATACTCTCCCTCTCGCCCGCCGCGCCTACAACAGAAACAAACGGCCTCGAAACGGAACACGTGTCGAGGCGTTCATTCTCACCCGCCGCCGCCGGGCCTGCTGCTGGGTCGGGGAAGGCGGAGTGGACGACGGTGGCGACGGGCAGGTGCCCAAAAGGTGCCTATTCGGCCGAGGTGCGGCCGAGCTGCAGCCGAGATGCAGCCGAGGTTGGACTGTTCCCGCCTAGAGAGGCGCCTCTCGCTGCGCCGCTCCCGAGCAAGCGCCGTCCGCACCGGGACCAGCACCGGGACCGGCGGGGGGTGAGACGCCTCCGGGCGGCGCGAGGACCGAGTCGTACGCGTAGAGCAGCAGCAGCTCGTTGTCGGCCCGCATCGAAGGGAAGTAGAGCCAGCGGTGGCGCGGCACCCCTCCAAGCCGCCTGGGAGCAGCCTCTGTCGCACCCGCCGCCTCCGCCGCCTCCTCCTCCGCCTCCGCCTCTCCCGCGCCCTCCGCCTCCGCCTCCGCCGCCACCTCCAACGCGCCCTCCGCCTCGGCCTCCGCCTTGGCTGGCGCCGCCTCGCCCGCCTCGGGCGCCCGCAGCCGGAAGTTACGCCCCGCGTGCCCAAACGCCTCGATCTCGAAGGGCAGCAGGTCGGCAGGCTCGACCTGTTCGCAGCTGGCAGCTGTGAAGCAGATGTCGACGGGGAGTGGTGGGTGGGGGTGGGGTGGGTGGGTGGAGGGGGGGGGGGGGCAGGCTCCACCGAAACAGGGTCCAGCATCGCGAGGTGGGACGAGGTGCAAACATCGCCCGGGCCGAGGTACCTAGTACCGCCACCGTCACTCCGCGTGACACACACAGACGACGGGGCACACGCACCTGCGGAGCACACACAACTCGGGCAGGGGCACGCGAGGCGCGGTGTGTGCGCTCTCAGGGAAAGGCGCCAACACAGACACAAGGAACGTACCACTCACGTCAGCCTCGGTCAACCTCGGCTGATATCGGCTCATCTCGGCTCATCTCGGCTGATCTCGGCTCATCTCGGCGAATCGCAGGCGCCTCCACGCCGTCAGCACCGCGTAGCGTCGCGCTGCCGCCGCCCGCCGCGCGAACTTGAGCGGGACGCCGGGAGGTCCCTGTTAGAATTAATTCATTCATTATTAACTAATTAACTTGAGCGGGACGCCGGGAGGTCCCTGCTAGAATTAATTCATTCATTATTAACTAATTAACTTGAGCGGGACGCCGGGAGGTCCCTGCTAGAATTAATTCACTCATTATTAATTAACTAACTTGAGCGGGACGCCGGGAGGTCCCTGCTAGAATTAATTCATTCATTATTGACTAATTAACTTGAGCGGGACGCCGGGAGGTCCCTGCTAGAATTAATTCACTCATTATTAACTAATTAACTTGAGCGGGACGCCGGGAGGTCCCTGCTAGAATTAATTCACTCATTATTAACTAATTAACTTGAGCGGGACGCCGGGAGGTCTCTGCTAGAACTAGTTCATTCATTATTAACTAATTAACTTGAGCGGGACGCCGGGAGGTCCCTGCTAGAATTAATTCACTCATTATTAATTAACTAACTTGAGCGGGACGCCGGGAGGTCCCTGCTAGAATTAATTCATTCATTATTGACTAATTAACTTGAGCGGGACGCCGGGAGGTCCCTGCTAGAATTAATTCACTCATTATTAACTAATTAACTTGAGCGGGACGCCGGGAGGTCTCTGCTAGAACTAGTTCATTCATTATTAATTAATTAACTTGAGCGGGACGCCGGGAGGTCCCTGCTAGAGTGAAGAAACGGATTGGTTGGGTCCGAACTAGTGAATTGCGGCCACTCGCGAGGGAGCATGGCATCGCCTGCTCCTCCCACACGCCCGCGGCAACCTGATGCAGCGGTGACTGAGTCATTCCACACTCTCTGGCGATCGCTGCTCAGCTCATCCCCCGCCAGCAGACACCTAACATCAATCAGCGAATCGCTGTGGCTTCTTCACGCCCCGAGAGGCCCCTGCCCCGCCCCACACGCAGCTGGCCAGCTCGGGCAGCCTCGCCGCCCACGACCCCTCGGCCTGTCCACCAATCAGTAGCAATCATTCAGACGACAGAACCCAAAAGTGTTCCACACAAGGCAGTCCATTGGTTGTTACTCTCTTACCCATCACCGCGTTACTAAATCACGACCTATTACGCTGTTTATCAACGTGTGATGACTCCTTGTCACTCGTTGTCGACTCTCATACGCCCACCCCCGCGCCTGGTCGGTGTGCGCGTAGAAGCCGTACAGCCCCCCCGCCGCCCCCCGCACCACCTTCTCCTGCGCAGACCGGCGCACGTGGCAGTACGCCACCGCCGCGCTCGCGCCCGCGGCGGCGGCGGCGGCCGCCGCCATCTCGGCGTAGTGCAGCTGCAGGGGAGCAGCGCCTTCGGCGTCGGCGGCGTCGGGAGGCAGCGAGGTGAGGCGCGGCCTGCGTCGAGAACCACTCACAGCAGTTATTGGTCGCGCATTTCCGTGGGGGTCGCGAGGCAGGGAGAGGCGTGAGGCGCGGCCGAGGAGAGACGAGCTCGAAGCCGTGCGTGGCCAGCGAAGGGGGCGGCTGCAGCGCCCTCGCGTCTCGCACGGAGCAGGGGAGCCTCACTAGCTCGCAGCCTATGCGACATGGACGCGCGACGAGTTCTCAACTGAGCTGATGGGCGACGCCGTCTGGAACCCTCACGAGTTCGCAGCCTATGGACGGGCGGGTAGTTGACTGAATTGGCAGTGGAGGTCGGATGACGGAAGCCTCGCGGGCTCCCAGCCGAGGCTGCTCGGGTCGAAGTCGCACGGGATGGCCCCGTGCTGCTTTCGGAAGGTGCTCTCGAGCAGCGAGAAACCGCCGGCGCCGGCACGGGCGCCACATCGCGCCGCGGAGCTCGGCTGTCGAGTGTACGCAATCTCCACCTCCAGATTCGCTGGCGTCGCCTCTGCTGCTGGTGACTCCTCGGCAGCGGCGGCGCTGGCACCAGCGGAGGCACTGGCCGCCGAGCGAGCAATGAGCGCCTCGAGCGCACCGCGGCCGCCACCGAGGCCTCCGACGTGGCCAGCGTCGTCGCGAGACGTTCCGGCCGGAGGAGCGGTGTAAACGGGCCACATGGTCGGACAATGTCCCGCGGCGTTGTCGGCGGCGGCGTTGTCGGCGGCAAGGCCAAATTAAAGAATTCTAGGACGAAAAATTTAAACCGAAATCTCTCGGGGGCGGTCTGCTGCTAGGGGAAACCCGGAGCGCGGAGCCAACCCTCGGACGTGTTTACTTTACGGCCCTTTCCCTGCGAACGCGCACCCCCGGGGCTAGGGCTCTCTAGCCCGTAACCCGATGCCAATCATCCGGCCCGCTCGCCCGCTGGGTGCGCTTCTTAGCTCCCCGGCCCTGGATGTGCGGTTAATGACTGCACTCCAAGTGCTCCAAGTGCTCTCTCACAGCAGAGACAGGCTCGACACGGGTGCGAACTGGCGCGTGCTAGTACTATCACAGGCACACCACCGGAGCCGCCTAAGCGACTCCGTTAAGAACGGCAATGCACTTAGCACCGTGCACAATGCCGCTGTCCCCGCACGCTAGCTCGTTCACCGTCTGCCACGCCACGGCGGTTGTGGAGAACGACAGACAAGCGCTGCATCTGCAGCCCGTGCCAGTTCTTGGTGGTCCATGTGACCTCATCGAGGTGCTGATTAAAGAATGTTAGCAATTCTTCAATTTGCGCACAAATTAAAGAATTTTACACCGGAACTCCCTCGCACGACACTAGGCACGGGGCCGGAGGCAGCGCAAGCGGACAGAGCACTAGAGACGTGCGATGGAAAAGGTAATGCACCGTCACGGAGCGATGTCCTCGATCGATTCATCGAATACAGCAGGGAGGTAAACGGGGCGTGCACACACGGCCCCAACATGACAGAACACACGTTCGAAGTTCGAAGAAGGGCGAACCAGGACGGACATCCGAGTGGAGGGGAAGGCCACAGGACGCTCTACCTCGGAGGGAAGAAACCGGCGCAAGACAGCGGCACGCACCTGGGGTCGAGAGAGGAAGGGGACAATCGAGTGATAAAGAGGGGACCCCGGGCCTCGATACGAATGCGACATGGGAGGAGGAGATACCCGAGCAAAATAAGATCACGGCGGACGCGGTGAAAACGATGATGGAGAGACAGGAGAGGGAGCGACAGGAGGGGAGCCTCGGGGCGGATGAGACACTGTTCCCAGAGGGAGCGCCCCAGAGACACATAAACTGGCAGAAAGAAGGCTACGAGCTGTTGGTGGGATACGGACACGGGGCGAGCGCGATCAGAGTAGGGGAGCTACAGGAGGAACCCCTAACGCGCTTCTTGCTCCGATACGACGAATTTGAGACGAGGGCAGGGGAGAGCTGACGGACGGCAAAGGGACGCGAATTAAGATGGGAAAAGACAGCGAGCCGCTGCGGTCGGGGAAGGGACGAGCCCTGGAACGTGAAAGTAGCGCAGACATGCCTCGCGCTGCACGTCTCACACCAGTTCACACACTTTGCGGCGACGGACGGAGGAAAGGACCATGAAGACGAAATGGCGGAGGATAGTTAGAAAGTACGTGCCGAATCCTAGGGTGGCGTACGGCGTGTTCGAAGGACCGACACGATTCGGGAAGCGCGTCCCGGGAGACGCACAGGTAAAAGATCCGCGCGGGTCGCGCTGGTGCTGGTTGATGGTTGTGATCATCCAGGGAGTAAGAAGGGTGATGGCCACCTGGCAACGCGTGCAAAGCGTTGACGGAGGGGCCGAGGAAGAGAGTTCAGACTATCGCCAATAGGCGGGCCAGACTAGGGATGGCTCATCGGCTGGCGGCTGGCGGGCAGGTTCACCGCGTAGATGATGTCAGCAAACGAGGCGAGACCCGGCAGCTCCTCCCCAAACGTGTCCTTGAGGGCGATGGACCAGGACCAGCCGACAGCAACGCCGCAGGCTTTTGCAACCTCCCAGTACGTCGAGATCTGCTGAAGCACCGTCTCGCCGGCGTCCACCAAGCCCTATAGAAATCAGTGGATTGCAGTGGCACACCACCTCGGCCGCTGCCCACCTCGGGCTGAGCAGCATAGCCCGGCCTCGGCCGCAGGGCTGAAGCCGTCGAGCAGCCAAGCCGCCTTGTCCACCTGCTGGACTGCGGCTGCGGCCCGGGAAGCACGCCGAGCTCCAGGTGGGAGCGGCATGTCATTGAACTGGAACTGGAGTGCGCGACTCAATGAAGAAAAACAGCGTTCTGTTTCATATAGTCCTTCCTCAAGGACCCCTGGCGCGGTGGTGCGTGAGAGCCCAGAAACTCTCGCGAGTTTTCGCTGCACCCACTGACTGGTAAAGGAGAGGTGCCAAGGAAGGAGGCCATCCAACCTGTATCGCGCCTATTGATCTTGAACAACAAGTGAACAAGGTTGAAACGCCTTTCGAATTCGTTCGATCGCATTTCATCGATCCTTCCCCAAGGCGGATTACACACACACACGCCGTTAGGTCACTATTCGGCATGGCCATCCTCTCGGAAGTCTCCAACGTGACTCTCGGAGGTTCGCATCGTTCCGTGATGGTCGAGGTGGAGCCTGTGAGGGCGGCGGAGCCTGAGGTGGTGACGGCGGAGCGGGAGGTGGAGGCGGCGCAGCGCCACGTCGACGGGAGGTGGCGGGCTTGGCGCCCCGACGAAGATCTGGTCCTCCTTCTGATGTTTCGCAACGGCGCGGGCTGGAGCCGCATAGCCGAAGCACTTCCGGGCCGAGCGGGCGAAGAAGTTTTGTCGCGGATGTCGCAGCTGCAGGTGAAGCACGGCTTCAGCGCTTCCGACGAGGGCAGGCTGGCACTGGACGCTTTGCTCTTGGCCTGCGGCATCGACGAGACGGCCTAGAGAACATGAAGCGCGACGGCTTGGCGCTGTACAGCGGCTCTAGATAAGCTGCCCGCGAGTTGACAGCTCTCGTTGAGTCATGGTGTGCTGCACCTGAGGCGGCACGCGCGGTCCCGCCCCCGCGCCCCGGCCCCGCCCCGGGGCCTCTTTTCATGGCCTTGTCTCTCTCTCGATCGGCTCTCGCCTGAGATGATGTATTTTGTATGTGCGTGCACATGCCGCGTACTAGTACGATATAAAACGCCAAAGGGCTCCACACTCACCTCGCCTTGCTCAGCGCGCGCATCTCTCGCGCCGAGAGCGTGAAGCTGCCCAAGTCGAGCGCCTCAGCCGCATGCTTGGGCCTCGCCGTATTCGTCACCGCCGCGATGCCCTGCTGGACAAGCCATTTGAGGGCCACCTGCAGGTGGCACATGGACACGTCGTGGACGTGGGTCGAGGTGGGACAAGGCACCCCGACGGGTCTGCCTGCGCCGGCGTCTTCCCGTGCGCCGCGGCAACCTCTCGGACGACAGGGTGGCCGAGCACGTCGACTCTGCTGATCGACCCGAGCGGCGAGTAGGCGGCAAAGGTGATCCTGTGCCGCCGCGCGAAGCGGAGGGTCGCGTCGTCGCTGCCGTAGAGCGGCGCGCCCTCGGAGCACGCCGTCCCCTCGCCCCTGTGCGGCGCCGGGTGGCCGGCGACGGAGAGCGCGTTCTGCACCACCGCCGGCTTGGTGCGGGCGTGCCGGAGAAGACGCTTGAGCGCGCTCGCGTTGAAGTTCGAGACGCCGATTGCACGCGCCAAGCCTGGCAGGGATGCGGGGCAGTGCTTGCACGGTGGAGCTGGCCTCCTCCCTAGCTGGCCCGGGAGAGCTGTGTTGCCGCATCTAGGCCTGCGAGCCGCGGTCTCGGGCCGCCTCCAGGTCTCGGTACATGGCGAGCGTGTCGTCCCAGCTGGAGCAGGGGAAGTGGAGCAGCGCGAGGTCGACGTACCTCTGCCCTGTCATCGCCAGGCTATGCTCGAGCATCTCCGACCCGTTGTACACAGACATCGGCGGCGCCGATGTCGGGCGTGGCGGGTGTGCGCAGAAGCGGCTGCACCGATCGGTCGGGCAGCAGTTGACCTTGGTTGTGACAAAGACCTCTTCGCGCTCCACGCCTGACGCGGCGATTCCCGACGCGACGTGCCGCTGCAGCTCATCGCCATACAAAAACGCAGTGTCTATGCCGCGACCGCCGGACGCGAGCCACAGGCCGTGGTCCGTGGACATGCCGTTGAATACAAGAGGCATGCGGACACCCGGCGCTATCTCGACCGAAGAGCTGCTGGCTGGACGTTTGCAACCAAGTATTGCACAGCGAATGCCGACCACGACTGCGACGGCGGCGGCGACGAGCGAGAGCGGGTTGATCATCGCGAACGGAGTGGTGGCTGGCCGTCACAAAGTAGCAACCGCGGCTCGCCAGGGCCGTCACAAAATAGCAACCGCTGCCGCGCGCGCGCACCAGCTCGGGCAGCCTGGAAAGGATGGCCGGCTCTGCGGAGTTTCTCTTTTTCGAGTTCTTGTTTAAATTCTCTTTTCGAGCCTGTGTGCTGTGAGAGAGAGTTGTAATGTTTAAATTCTCTTTTCCTGTGAGCCGTCGTGACCCTTCCTTTTCTCTTTTACCTCTTCCGCGCACGCGTGATTGCGATGGTCAGCGCCTCCACCTTCTGCATGCTCATGGCCGCCGTCTACGGCGGCTTTGGGTTCACGATGTTCCCGATGGTCAACTTCTTCTACGGTCCGGAGTCTCCGATCGCCTACTTCACGGAGACGAGCGAGTTCCAAACGTTCTTTGCGCGGGTCGTCGGTCTGCTGTTCATCATGATCGTGCTCGGGCCGTACGCCTTTGGCGTTCCGTATGAAAGTGCCTGCAAGCAGTACCTCGTGTGGAACACCCTCAGCTTGCCCCTGTTCATCCAGGCGGCGTTCTACTACAAGACTGCCGGGCCGGGCGTCAATGCCGTGACGCCGTTCAACATGTGGATCCCGCAGATCGGCATTGGCGTGGTGTTTCTCATCCTCAACCTCCTCGTTGTCTTCACCCCGCCGGCGAAGAAGGGCAAGGCGAAGAAGTAGAGAAGAGTCGCTTTGCGTTCACTGGCAAGCGCTCTCGTGCGCGACGCAACACGCACCGGCCCGTGGTCCATGTGCGTTCGGTCGTGGCCGATCGCGATGTGTCTGAAGTGCGGAAGAGAGGCTGGTGCGTCTCGTCTGGGGTGTGGGGTCCCCCCGGGCGGGGTGTTTTGTATAGCGGCCCTTGTCGTCGCCTCTGCCACCCGCCAGACCCCACCACTGGCACTGCCCGTCCTGTGCCCGTCGGGGCCTTCTGAGCCACTCGTCTGTGTTCGCGCCACCTGTGCCTCGAGAACGCTGTTCCCAAGGCAGGAGAGTCCGGCCGCCGTTCATGGCCGCGATTTTTCCGAGTAAGGTAATGTCACCTCGCATCTCATTCGTTTCGTAACTCAGACCTGCTTCACCTCATCCTGCACCTTGCCCTGCGGCAGAGAAGATGGCGGGGCTGCTAGACGCCTTCTCTGCCGAGTTGAATGGCGACCATGAGGGTGATGGGAGAGATGGCAACTGCCCAATGCGCAGCCACCCACGACACAAACATGAGGCCTGTGACAGACAGTTGTTGTTGTTGTGACAGTGTTGAGGCCTCTGGGGCTTGCAGACGTCCTCCCAGGGGCACCCGAATGGTAACAAGGAACCATGGCAGCGATGGCGACTCAACATTTTTCACATAGAGAAGGTCCAACCAGCGAGCGCTTTTGGTCCAAGGTGGCTGCTGGAACAGGCAGGGCAGCATGCGTACGCTCGCCATCCCGCACGGCTGGAGCAAATCAGAGGCCTCGTTGAATGGTGACCATGAGGGTGATGGGTGGCAAAATGCGACAAAACAAAGCCGTTCGCCGTTCTCAAGCTGCGCCGCCTCGCGCGCAAAGCCGCGCGCGGCAGCGTCGACCGCACGGCCTACTCGCCCAAGTACTCGCTTTCTTTTATGTCCCACCATGCAGAGCGCATCTCTCTCTCTGTTGTGCGAGGCGTGAACCGCGCCATTCGCTCTCACCTGGCAACCCTGTCTGCACGTCTCGCGCGCGCGTGAACAGGGCTCCAGGCCCCAAATGACGTGTGAGTGTTAGAGTTGTTTGGTATTGCTAAAAATCTCTCTCTCTCTCAAAATGCGCAGCCACCCCACGACACAAAGATGAGGCCTGTGTTAGACAGTTGTTGTGTGTGAGTGAGTTGTTGTTGTTGTGACAGTGAGGCGCCTGGGGCTTGCAGACGTCCTCCCAGGGGCACCCGAATGGTAAGAAGGAACCATGGCAGCGATGGCGACTCAACATTTTTCACATAGAGAAGGTGCAACAGGCGAGCGCTTTTGGCCAAGGTGGCTGGAACGAGATGGAACGGACGATCGCGATCCCGCAAGGGTGGGGCAAGTCGACGGCACGCCGGGAGGAGTGGAGCAAGTGCGTCGCACGCTACGCGGCTCTGTGCTCCAAGCCTGTGTGCGTGGGCGACGGCGACGAAGACCTGCCGGGCAAGTCGACGCCGACGAGCTCGGGCGCACTCGACCACCTCGCCTCCATCGCGACGGAGGAGCTCCTGCGGCGCAGGAGCAAGCGCAAGCGCAGCATCATCGACCGCCCGCTCGGCGAGGCTCCTGTGCCGGTCGTGAAGCGTGTGCTCAACCACTGGCTGACCGGCCACCCTGTTCCGGACCGCGAGCGGCGAGACGGCGAGCGCTCACACTCTCGCCCTCTCGCCTACGCCCCATACCCAGCACCACGCCCGCCCGCGCTCACGCACAGCGCCTCCCGACTCTGTCTCAGATGGCGGAGTCCATGTTCTCGCCCGACGCCTTCGTCTCCATCGAGCTCTCCATCGAGGGGGCGGCCACGCCGGCCTCCTTGCCGAGGTGTGCCCACTCTCGCCCACACGCGGAGGCTCGCCACCCCACATCAAGGTGCGGCCGCTGTTGACGTGTGTCGCGGATGCGCCCTCTGAGCAGGTTCCAAATCCCGAGCATCAAGTACTTTCTCATGTGGGACCGCGCCATCTTCTCCAAGTACAACACGAGCGCGTACCACATCGACTACGTGCTCGAGAACCTCGACGGCTCGGTCGCGGTCCAGATCCGCCACACTCCGACCCTGCTCAACGGCGAGCAGCCCACGGGCGGCCAGGAGGTGATCATGCACCAGCTCTGGGAGGTCACCGGCGGCGGCCGCGTCCGCTCCTTCCAGCGCTTCTGTGCGGCCTCGCCGACGTCCTGCGCGTCGGCCTGCGCGTGTCAGTCGTCGTCGTCCTGCGCGTGGGTCTCGCCCCTCTCCCGCCGCGCGCTCGAGAGGGTGCGCGGCTCCTTCGGCGAGGACGCGCCGCTGGCGAGGGCGTCGTGGTCGGCCGAGGAGGGTGACGGCGGGGCGGGCGGCGGCGGCGTGGGCGGTGGGTCGGGTGGAGGTTCGGGGGGAGACCCGTGAGTGAGAGCTCGTGACCCGAGGAGCGTGGCGAGCGGGCCCCAGCACTCTGAAGCGCGAACCAACGAGGTCGGTCGGCCAGCCCCGAGGAACTCAAATCCCCGACGTACCCCTTCCCCGCCCCCCGCCCCGCCCGCCGTATATCGTACATACACACACACGCATATTGCTCGCCAATGTCTGGGTGGGTCCGCTCCTCTCGCTCGGCTCGCGCTTGTGTCTCTTTCGCCTGTTCCGAATGAATGTCACATCTGCCCGCTCCCTGTACTGTCCCGAAATGATGTGCGCTCTCCAAAGAAAAAAAACGGTGTTTCCATAGCTGTGTGTATACATATGTATCGCGCTCCCTCGTGACGTCCGGTCGTCGGTGGACCGACGGTCGTGCCGTAGCACCACGTGGGCCACGTCCGTCGTCCCTTGGGCGTTGGGGGGCGCGCACTTGTGGACTTGAGGAATGAGTCAGAGGAGCACTTGGAGTGCGGTTGGTAACCGCACTCCCAGGGTCGGGGAGCTAGAGCCGTAAGAAGCGCACCCAGCGGGCCGGACGATTGGCAAGGATTGGATACCAGCGGAGAGGTACGCGATACTCGCATACCTACGCAAAATGTCGAGCGCGAGCGACGCGCAGGCGCGACGGTGCCTAGTACTATGCGACTGCAAACCCGCGCTGCAGCAGATTGAGAATGCGCAGCGCAAAGGGATGCCAGAAGGCCTGAGGGAGCGAAAGAGAGGCGGGCTACTGGAGGCGATTGCTTACTATAGATCGAAGCTAGAGGCGGTGGTCTTCATGTGGGTGCCAGCACACGTGGGAATAGCCTGCAACGCATACGCCGACGCGGTGGCGACAGCATACCTCGGAAGTAACGACACGGAGGACGCCTCGAAAGTGGTGCGGGACGCGGTACGAACTAGAACATGCATGCACACGGCGAGAAGGGAGGCGGCAGAGGACACAGAGAAGAGGGAGATAGTGGACCGACGGACGTACGGGCACATGTGTCAGAGCGCGCACGAGTGGGTGTGCGAACAATTTCGAAAGACGGTGAGGCCGGGATCGCACACGGCAGGGAGTCGGTTTTAAATGCGGTGTTTGCGCACAATTGGCAGATACTGCCGTCCGACGATCGTGTACCTTATGTGCATTGGGCTGAGGAGTCCCAAACGGCACTGAGTCGCTACCGCAATGCGTCTCTCATCCACTTTGTCGGCGAGCCCAAGCCTTGGAGAGAGTTTGATGCATGTTTCACAAGTGTGTAGCATGTTCACAAGTGGCGCGGAGAAAGCGCCGGCTTATGCATGAATACCAGTGTCTCTCGCCCACTTCGCCAGCTGCCGCGCCGTCGGTCTCGCCGTCGCCGCCGCTCTCTCCGCCGCCGTCGCCGCCACCCTCACCGCTGCCGTTGCCGCCGCACTCCTCCCCGCTGCCGCCCTCACCCTCCCCGCCGTGCCGTCGGTCTCGCCGTCGCCTTCTTCCGTGTCGCTGTCGCCGCTCCGCCGTCCGTGTCGCCGTCGCCGCCTCGGATCTGTCCGTGTCGCCTTCGCCACCTCCGTCCGTGTCGCCGTCGCCGCTGCCTTCCTCCGTTTCGCCATCCCCGCCGCCGATCTCACCTTTGCCGTCTCAATCCATGTCGCCGTCGCCGTCGCCGCCGTCGGTCTCGCTTTCGCCGCCTCTGTCCTTGTCGCCGTCGCCGCCGCCGCCGTTGGAATCGCTCTCCCCGCCGCCGTCGGTCGTGTCGCCTTCGCCGCCTCCGTCCGTGTCGCCGTCGCCGCTGCCTTCCTCCGTCTCGCCCTCCCCGCAGCAAGCTCGCTTGCCGTCGCCGTCGCCGCCATCGGTCTCGCTTTCGCCGCCTCCGTCCGTGTCGCCGTCGCCGCCTCCGTCCGTGTCGCCGTCGCCGCCTCCGTCCGTGTCGCCGTCGCCGCTGCCTTCCTCCGTCTCGCCCTCCCCGCAGCAAGCTCGCTTGCCGTCGCCGTCGCCGCCATCGGTCTCGCTTTCGCCGCCTCCGTCCGTGTCGCCGTCGCCGCCTCCGCCGTCGGATTCGCCTTTGTCGCCTGCTCCGTCCGTGTCGCCCTCGCCGCCGTCACGATTCGGCATACACACAGTTTGCACATCTGCAAGTTCTTCTTGATGTACACGGCGGTGCAGCCCCCGGCAATTAGCGGGCAACTCAAGGCATCGACGCTCTCGCCGAAGCCCCTGTGCACCTCCCGGCACTTGCCGCCGTTTTATTCGGCGCAATGGCCGGCGTTGAAGCTCCGAACCCAGGCGCAGCCGAGCCCGTTTCTTTCAGAGACAACACCAACAACCTCTTTCACTCATTCTTAAAACAGTACCGGCCGGGATTTCGAAGATAGTGCTAAAATGGATACCTGGAGAATGGCATCTAATTTCGCGGACCGGCTCTTTTAACAATCAGGTCATGTGCGTGGCCTACGTCAGAGACCAAGTGACCAGCCGTCCCGGGCAATTTGTGACCCGTCTACGCCCTCGCGCCTCGGGCGCGGCTGGCCGCCGCCGCGCGCCGGCTGCCCGCCCGTTGACTTCCCCGCCGCGCGCTACGCGTTCGTTCGCAGTAATCTGGCTTAGTTCAGAGATGTCGGGTCGTCTCTATGCGTATCACAGCGCGGCGCTGGCCTGCGCATGGCGGGCACGCATGTAGTCGAATCAATCAATCATCCCGACATTTGATGTTAGTGGCAAAACGCGGAACCAAAATGGCGTTTAATTTTGCGCACCTGCTGTCCGCCGCCTGCGGCGGCGCTGCGCGCCGCCTACGCGCGCTGGCGGTGGTGCCGGGCTGCTCTAGGATGTCAGGCTGGCTCCATGGCACCACCCGTAGCCCGTTTGCTGCCCCGGCATCATCCGGAGGCGGGATTGAACATGATATGACGCTTCACGGCTCAGGACTAAGCGTGTGTGTGCCAAACTGTACCTGACTCACAAGTCACATGCGTACCTATCGTACGGAGGAAGCGTAGTGTCCCCGCCGGCTCCCCGGGGCCTCTTACAGTAGCCCTTTCGCGCGCCCCAGCGTCATAGGCCTCGTTCAAAGTGTATACGCGTTGATCTTGCCGTCGAAGCGGAAGGGCCGGAGGCGTCGTAGTAGTCAGCCCGCGACCGGCGGGCAAGGCGCCAGCCGCGATCGTTCAAAGCTGGCACGCCGTTCACCGTGAAGAGGAGGCGAGCCGGCGCGCCGCCCTCCAGCGGCGCCGGCATCGCCGTCCCCAGCCACGCGTGCTCATGCAGGACTCGCCCGTCGCTCTCCAGTAGCTTGACGGGCCTCCCTCCCGAACCTTGACGTGCGCCGAGAGAGGCGGGCAATCTCGGGCAATCTCGGGCAATCTAGGATCATCTCGGGCGATCTCGGGTAGTCTCCAGCCTTGACGTGCGCCGAGGAAGGAGGGAGCCTGCCGACCTTGAACGTGTACCGCCGCAGCAGCAGCGCCGAGTACTCGTAGTAGAGGCTGCCGTCGGCCGCGAAGAGGCAAGCCCCGCCTGATCCCGGGTGATCTCGGGTGATCTGGTGTGATCTCGGTGTGATCTCGGGTGAAGAGGCAAGCCCCGCCCGCGTAGCCGCCAAGCGCGAAGATGACGCCGCTGCTGCTGGCGGTCGTGTCGAGGTCGGCCTAAGACAGACTCCATAACGCCCAAGGTGAGGTAAGCTCCTCCCCACGCACACAACGGTGAGACGAGGGGGGCTGGCCTCCATGCGCACGTTCCCGTTCCGCACGTTCGGCGCCTCGCTCTCCGGGATGCGGACCTGACCTCGGCAGATCTCGGCTCAGTCTCGGCTGATCTCGGCTGAGTCTCGGGCAAGTCTCTGGTACTTCTCGCGTGATCTCGCGTGATCTCGCGTGATCTCGCGTGATCTCGCGTGATCTCGGGCAATTTCTGGTGATCGCTGGTGATGCGAGCCATGCCCGGGAAGAGCCGCCACTGCGTGTTTGACGTCCGCTTGACTTCTGCCGGATGGAGGAGGACGTAGAGGCCTCCTCCAACAGGGAGCACCTTGTTTGCGCGGAACTCGGCGTCCGCCAGCGCCCTCATCGCGCTGAGCCGGCCCGCATGCGCCGGCTGTCCACTCAGGTCCCTGGCCAGAGAGTAGTCCAGGCGCGTGTCGTACAGCTGCCATGCATCCTGTGTCGGGTCCCACGTGGCCAGGTCTGGCGCCCCCATCTCCCACGGGGCACGCGGCCCGAAGGTGGACGCTAGCCAGCCCTTGTGGTACACTCCGCGGCTACCCATGATGTCGAAGTACTGCGTCTCCTTCCGCTCGGCCGCGCCGGCGTCGTCGAACGTGTACACGAAGCTCACGCCGTCGATCGGGTCTTGCGCGTGCCCGTCGACGACCTCCGGTGGAGAGATGCCGAGCAGCTCGTAGACAGTCGGCGCGACATCGTTGACGTGGTGGAACTGGCGGCGCGGCGTGCGGTCGGGCATTACCCGCCCCGGCCAGCTCACGACCATCGGCGTGCGCGTCCCGCCCCAATCCGACGCCACGAGCTTGGTGAACCTGAACGGCGCGCCGCCCGCCCACGCCCACGCCGCGTGGTACATGTTGTCCGTCTTTGCGCCGCCGATCGCCGCCAAGCCGCCCAGGGCGCCAAGCACGCGGAGCTGCTCGTCGACCGTCGAGGTGAAGCCGTTCTGCGCGTTGAGCTCGGCGACGGTGCCGCCCATGCCCTCGGCCGACGCGCCGTTGTCCGAGAAGATGTCGATGATGAGCGTGTCGTTGCGCAAGCCCAAGGCCTCCACCTCCCCCACCACGCGGCCCATCTGGTAGTCGGTGTGCTCGAGGAAGCCAGCGTACACCTCCATCAGCCGCTCCTGGAACGCCCTCTCCTGTTTGCTCAGCGACTCCCACGCCGGCAGCCCCTCTGGCCTTGCCGACGGCTCCGCCTCCTCCGGCAGCCACCCCATCGCCTTCTGCCGCGCCACTGTCTCTTTCTGGTATGCGTCCCACCCGCCCGAGAAGGCGCCCTTGTACCTGTCCGCCCACCGCGCGCTCACGTGGTGAGGCCCGTGCACTGCCCCTGGCGTCCACCAGACGAAGAAGGGGCGGCTCGGGTGCAGCGCCTTGGTCCGCCGCATCCAGCCAATCGCCTTGTCGGCGAGGTCCTCGGTCAAGTGGTACGCTCCTCCGCCCTCGACCGCCGCCGGCGTCGGGATCTGGACGTTCCCCTCCCACAGCAGCGGCTCGTACTGCGACGTCTCTCCCGCCATGAAGCCGTAAAAGTGGTCAAAGCCGCGCCCGGTCGGCGTGCGGTCGAAGGGCCCAGAGCCGAGCGAATCGACGGGCGTGTTGTGGTCTTTGCCAAACGCCGCGGTCGCATACCCGTAGTGGCGGAGAACCTCTGGCAGAGTGGCAGCAGTCTTGGGTATCACGCCCGTGTAGCCGTCCCATGCGTTCGCGAGCTCGGCGATCTGGCCAGAGCCGACGGCGTGGTGGTTCCGGCCGGTGAGGAGCGAAGCGCGCGTCGGCGAGCACATCGCCGTCGTGTGGAACGCGTTGTAGCTGATCCCTGTCGCCTTGAGCTTCTCGAGACTCGGCGTGGCGATGCCGCCGCCGAACGCGCTCGGCTGGCCAAAGCCGGCGTCGTCAAACATGACAATCAGGATGTTGGGCGCCTCCTTGAGCGGCGGCTCCTCTTCAGGCCAGCGGTGCGTCGAGCTGCTCATCGTGTAGCCGACGGTGCCGCCCGGAGGCGCCGGAGGGAAGGGCAAAACGCGCCCGTCACGGCCGCTCCGCCCGCCTCGCGCCCCACCGTTGCTACCCATCGTACGGATGACATCGCCCATGCCAACCACCTCCTCGCCGCCTCCGCCAGCGCCGCCTCCCCCTCGGCCGCCTCCGCCGCCTCCGCCTCCGCCGCCTCCGCCGCCTCCACCGCCTCCGCCGCCTCCGCCTCCGCCGCCTCCGCCGCCTCCGCCGCCGCCTCCGCCGCCTCCAACCCCGCCGCCTCCGTCAGCGCCGCCTCCGTCGCCTCCTCCGCCTCCGCCCGGCGCTCCGCTGGAGGGCGGCGCACTCTCAAGACGGAGCGACGCGCGATCAGCGCAGGAGAAGGCCTGAGAAGCCGCTTCCGCGTCGGGCCGTACGCCGCGCCCTTCCCGCCGCCCCCAGCACCGCCAGCAGCGGCAGCAGCCGCATCTGCAGCCTCCTTCCTCGCCTCTGCGCCCGGCTTCTTGAGTGCGGCCAGCTCTCGCTCGAGTGCGCTCAGCTCTTTGATCCCAATCGGTGTTCCCCCAGCGGGAGTGAGGGCTCCCCAGTTCATAGGCTTCGCCATCCCGGCCTCCACCACCTTGACCCTCGCCTCGATGCAGTCGATGCCGACGGGAAGTTGGAGGTTTCCGTGAAACCCATCCTGATAGACCCGATGTCCGCAAGGGGCAAGCGCGGACCCTCCCCAGAGCGCACTCAGCTTGGCCCATGCAACGTGGGCAACGGCCGCAACTTGCGCACCGGTGCCCGGGGGCAGCGCGCTGGCGTCATAGCCCATGCGAGCAAGCTGTGCGCGGAACAGCGTCTCGAAGTCATCCTCGCTGCCGCTCTTCACCGGTGTGGGCGCCGGGAGGATGTCGGCAGCGAGCAGATAAAAGTGGAAGCCCACCACCGTCCGCGCCGCCGCCGCCGCCGCCTCTGCCGCCTCCGCCGCCCCTGCCCGCGAGCGCCTGCCGCTGCTTGCAGCCCGCCGCACGCGCTCCCGCTCGCGCGCCTCCCACTCGTCGCACAACGCGCCCCAGAACTGCGCCTCCTCGTCCTCGCCCCGCTCGGCGGTGAGCGGCAGCGAGCGCCAGCGCCCGCCGTGAGCCGGAGCCTCCTCCTCCGGCACCGCCCAGGACACCTCCTCGGTGCCTCGCCACAAGTCGACGACGGCACCGTCCGACAGCCTCGCGGGCGCTATCTCCCACACGACGTGCTCCTCGGCGGACGCGAAGACGTCCCAGCGGTTGTGCAGCAGCGCGCGCCACAACACGCCCGGCGTGGCGCGGCTGCCGCAGCCAGGCCCTCCCCCGCCTCGCCACTGGTAGATGGCGGAGGAGAGGGCGAGCGCACTCAGGCAGAGCAGCGACGCTCTCTGCGCGCCGCCGCCGCCGCCAATACTGCCGCCCCTGCTGCCCGCCGGAGCGCCTAGTCAGCGAATTGGACAACTAGCCCCCCGCCGCCCTTACTGCCGCCCCTGCTGCCCGCCGGAGCGCCTAGTCAGCGAACGGGACAACTAGCCCCTGACGACGAGCGATGGCCCTACTGCGAGGTGACCGGAACCTCTCTCTCTCGGCGGCAGCCTCGGGCCGTCCCAGAACGGGATCCAGACTCCGATCGCAGCCATTGAGAGCAGCGCCGTGTGGCGCATTGTCAGCGCGATGATGACGTGCAGACCAGCGCCGCAGACGACAAACACCCGGCGCAGCCCCACCGTAGGCGCGGCGAGGGCGAGCGGCGCCGCCGTGAGCTCGACGGCGACGGCGGCGGCGCCGGCGAGGCGGAGGCCGGCGCCTCCCAGCAGCGCGTGCGCCGCTCGCGCCGGCGGCGTGTGGCGGAGGTAGGTGTCGAGGGCGGCGACGGGCGCGTCGAGGGACCAGGCGGCGGCAGGGTCGCGCAGCTTGGCGCCTCCCGCGTCCTGGTAGATTGCGACGAGCTGCACTGCGAGCAGCAGCGACGCGAGGCTGCTACCTCCGCTGGGCGGCGGCGTGGGCAGCAGCACCGCAAAGGCCAGCAGGAGATGCAGGTACCGGTCGAGGATGAAGATGAGCGGCGGCACCCTCAGGCACGCAGACAGGTGCAGCCACCAGGCGAGCACCCCGGCGCCTCGCGCGCCGAAGAAGAGGCCGACGGCAGCGGAGGCCTGCAGCGCTGTCAGCGCCTGCGCCCAAGCTAGCGACCCGTGCCACGCATGCGCACACACGGCCCACGCGAGCGGATCCTCCGCCGGGTCGGGCAGTACCAAGCGCCGCGGGAGAGCACCGCTGTCTGTGTAGAGCCAGCGGAGGGCGTCCCAACGGCTCGCAGCCTCGAGGAGGACGAGCAGAGCGACCCACCGCCGGAAGAAGATCGCGCAGCGCGGCGTGACAGCAAAGGGTGCAGAGAGGAGCCGGCGAAGGCTGGAAGCAGCTGGCATGGCGGCGCAGCGGCTCAGTGTGCGTGTGTGTCGCACTGTGGGAGAGGTGAGGCGTGGTGCTCGCAAGTGATTGAGCCAACCAGCTCGCGCAAAAAAAGAAATTGCAGCGCCTCCCGATCCCGCTGCGTAGCCCGTAGCCCGATCCCGATCATCCGGCCCGCTGGGTGCGCTCCTTAGCTCCCCGGCCCTGGATGTGAGGCTAATGACTGCACTCCAAGTGCTCCAAGTGTCCATTGCTCTTTTCCGCGCCCCCCGTTCAAGGCGCGCGATATACACACGACCGGAGGGCCCGGGGTGGGACCTGGAGGCAGCGCGGTTCTCTGCGTGGACATCGACGTGGACAGGAGCTGTGGCCCCTGTCTCCCGGCAGAGAGGTCCTCACACGAGAGGTCCTCACGAGAGAGGTCCTCACCCTGCATGGATGCCCCAGCCGCGCGGCAGCTGGCGTGCTGGCCTGCGCCGAGCGGTTTGGCGTCACTCATGCTCGACACCAATCTGAGATGCTTCCACCTCCGCCCCCTTCGTCATCTAGAGGTCAAGTCAGTTTCCTCTCTCTCTCTCTGTGATGTGAGGACCTGCTGCCGTGAGGACCTCAGGTGTGTGAGGACCTTTTTGGGAGGCGACCTATTCAAGCTGCCACGGCTGCCACCCAACGACGCAGCTAATTAATTCAGAAGAAGCCGGGCATCATCAACGGGCGCAGCGATTCGCGGACGACTCGCTCGAAGATCCCACGGTGGGAGGAGCCAAGGAAAATAACGTGGGGCCGGGGGGGGGGGGGGGGTGACCTCAAAGAATTTACTAACAAGGAAAATAACGGATTAAGAATGCGGATTACGCACCTGTGGTTACTCCTCCAAATTATCGACTAAAACTTAGTTAACTAGCAGGTTTTAGCAAGGTTTAGCTGCACGCAGTGTGTCGTAGAGTGAGGGCGGCCACCACCCGGCCGGCTAACCGCGCGAGCAGTGCCTTGCCTCTCTGTAACGGGCCACCAGTGAGATATCTCGTATCTTTCCGGTGCAGCAGTTGCGCCGCCCCCGCGATCCGTCAGTCTGTGAGGACCTGTGTCTGTGTGAGGACCTCTTCGGCTGAGGCATCTGTCGGGGCTGAGGACCTCTCTGCGTGCAAAAATATCTCCAACGCAACCAGTCTTAGCTCCTCCTTTTTGACCTAGATTGGCGTGTCCATTTTCTTTCTTTCTGTCCCCACCTAGCTTCCTGTTGACAGGGGCAGCTTCCGGCTTCCTCAGAGCCCAGAGGTCCTCAGCCCAAGAGGTCCTCACAGAGGTCCTCACTGATAGGCGCGGATTGCGCGGCGCAAATGCTGCTGCCGGAACGAGCTCTCACCGGTGGCCCATATTAGAGAGGCAAGGCGCTGCTCGCGAAGCCACAGCCTCGTTTCGATGTCGCCCACCACCCATTTACACCAAACTCAACAATACATGCCATACCAATCGTACGAACAATGAAAGCAACTTGAATAGTGTGCCGCAACTATCCAACGGCACTGTGCAATTTGATGCAGCAAGCACCCGTGTGACAACCCGTATGTTGCAACGAGTGGATTTGCTTTTTCTTTTTACTCTCGTGAGCTGTGAACAGACGCACTTGCCTTCGGGGGCAAGTAGCTAGGTTGGGCGTGCTTTCACGGCCTCACGAGGGTATTTTCTTTTCGAGAGCGCCTTCGCGGGAGGGCTATGACACCGATTTACCGGACGAGGTCCAGCAGGAGGCGGTCTGCAGGTTGCAAGCCTTGTTGCACCAAACCTTATCTACAGTTTCTCTTGGTTGATATGTTTTCACTCCGTGTCACAGTGCGTAAACACACCGGTCACGCAGCAGGCCAGCAGCCGCCACCTGCAGTTTGCTTGAACTCCCATGAGGCAAGAGCAGAGGCTCAAACTCGCTACCCAACGCGGCCAAAGGATATCAACCTCGAGAACCTCGAGAGAGGCTCAAACACCTCGTTCTCTCCGTAAAACATCGACGTGGACAGGAGCTGTGGCCCCTGGCTGTCGCCCGGCAGAGAGGTCCTCACACGAGAGAGGTCCTCACAAAGAGGTGCTCACCCTGCCTGCAGCCGGGACGCTGGAGCATGCCAGCCGCGAGGCAGCTGGCGTGCTGGCCTGCGCCGAGCGGTTTGGCGTCACTCAGGCTCGACACCAATCTGAGATGCTTGGCCTTCCACCCCCTTCGTCATCTAGAGGTCAAGTCTTGCAGTTTCCTCTCGCTGTGATGTGTTGTGTGAGGACCTGCTGCCGTAAGGACCTCAGGTGTGTGAGGACCTTTTTGGGAGGCGACCTATTCAGTGCCACGGCCACCCGACGACGCAGCTAAAATTAATTCAGAACAGCCAGGCATCATCAACGGTCGCAGCGATTGCGCGGACGACTCGTTCGAAGATCTCTGGAGAGAAGCCACAGCGGGCTCCGTCCTACGACTTGAAGCATGTCGATGAGTTATCCCTCCCCAAGAGGAGCTGTTTGTGCAGGTAGGAGCACAGCACGAGTGAGCAGTGTTTTTGGTTATCCAATGTTTGTTGCTTTGACCATCTGATTGATTGATGGGAAGGCGAAACTTGGGATGTACATGTACAATTATACAAGGTTTGCCTCTCGCACCCCGTCTGTTTTTCTCTACAACACCCTCTCTTTTCCTTTTTATTTTCCCGGGAAAACTGCGTGGAAATCGTCAAATTTTGGGCTCTGAGCCGAGTCTGAGGCGGGTTTGGGCCCACAATCAGCCAAATTTTAGGCCAAATCGGCAAAATGCCGGGAATTTTGCGGAGAACCCGTGTATACCTGGAAATTACCCTGCGACCGTCTGGGTATTTTGTCGATTTCCTCAATTTTGCCTCAGATTTTGCCCCAGTGCCCAGACGGTCACACAGGAGCGACACACATAACCACAAGACAAGACACTCAGCCAACGTGGCTCGTGGCTGCCACACATCCTGAGCGGACTTCCCTAGTCACCCGCGGCCGGACTCCATCCGGCACGCGTCGCTGGGCGTACATTGCTATGGTACTCGAAACACGATGTTTTTTCACTCTCAGAGCGTCCGACCGGCTGCCTTTACAACGTCACCCCTGCTTCTTGGGCAGCAGCTGGTTCGACAGGTCCTCGCCGTGGCCCAGCTTGCCAAAGTCTCCACTGCCCCAGCTCCAGACGGCGCCGTCGGCGGTGATGGCGAGGCTGTGGTGGTATCCAGCCGACACAGCGACGACGCGCTGGCCGGCAAAGGCCTCGATCTTCTTGGGCAGCAGTTGGTTCTGCGCGTCGCCGTGGCCCAGCTTGCCTAAGCCTCCATCGCCCCAGCTCCAGACGGCGCCGTCGGCGGTGAGGGCGAGGCTGACAGCGGTTCCAGCCGACACGGCGACGACGCGCTGGCCAACCAAAGCCTCGACCTTCTTTGGCAGCAGCTGGTTCTGCTGGTCGCCGTGGCCCAACCGGCCATCATCTCCAAGGCCCCAGCTCCAGACGGCGCCGTCGGCGGTGATGGCGAGGCTGAAGTCGAGTCCAGCCGACACAGCGACGATGCGCTGGCCGGCAAAGGCCTCGATCTTCTTCGGCAGCAGCTGGTTCTGCGCGTCGCCGTGGCCCAGCTTGCCGTGTTCTCCATCGCCCCAGCTCCAGACGGCGCCGCCGGCGGTGAGGGCGAGGCTGTGGTCGCCTCCTGCCAATACGGCGACGACGCGCCGCCCCGCCAAGGCCTCGACCTTCTTCGGCAGCAGCTGGTTCTGCGCGTCGCCGTGGCCCAGCCGGCCAGAGGCTCCCAAGCCCCAGCTCCAGATGGCGCCGGCGGCGGTGATGGCGAGGCTGTGGTTGCCTGCAGCCGACACAGCGACGACGCGCTGGCCAGCAAAGGCCTCGATCTTCTTCAGCAGCAGCTGGTCATGCTGGTCGCCGTGGCCCGCAAGGACTCCAAAGCCCCAGCTCCAGACGGCGCCGTCGGCGGTCAGGGCGAGGCTGTGGAAGTCCCCAGCCGACACGCTCACGGCGCGCTCGTCGCCCAGCGGGGAGGAGGGGAGGAGAGTCGTCGTGTTGAGCCGAGTCACGCCCTCGCCGTGGCCGAGTAGCCCTGGGCTGAACCACGGCGCAGAGCCGCACGACGAGAGCTGCCCCTCGCCGTCGATGAAGACGCTGTGCATATTGCCTGCCGCCGCCCTCGCCGGCGGGTTGGACTCGCGCAGCAACGCATAATAGCACAGCCACCGCACGGCGCAGCTCTCGCCCTCGGGCTGCGCCGGCAGCTCGAAGCCGCGCTCTTGCGCCCACAAGCGGATGCCCTGCTCCGCGAGCGAGTGAAAGAGGTGGGAGACGGCCGCGACGCGAGCGATGTCGAGGGGGCTGTCGCAGCGAGAGAGGGCGCGCTCGAGGAGCTCCCTGGGGAGGTCGAGGAGGCGGGCGGGCGGCGGCGCGTCTGGCGAGGGGGCGGCGGTGGAGGCGGAGGCGAGGCGGCGCGAGCGGCGGCGCGGCGGGGTGGACATCACGAGAAAAGAAAAAAGCAAAAACCAGGAGAAGCATCGGTACGCATCTTTTCTTCCCAAATGTGTCTTGGCGTCCGGGCGCTGGGTTCCAACTTTTTGCGGGGTATGGTATGGTACCCTCGCGGCCCAAAGGGTGGGGGGGTATGGTCCTGACCGCCCATCCCCGGTCTCCGGGAGGCTGGGTCTGTCAGCAGGCGGGGGGGGTATGGTCTCGAGGTGGGTTGCGCGAGCGTACCATACCATACCCCGCAAAAAGTCCGAACCCTGGCGAGTAGAGGCCCCGCCGGGACCCTCTCCGAGGACCCATTGGGTTGCTCTTTCGAGGACTCGCCGACTCGTCTGCGGACTGGCACAATGGAGAGACGCCGAGCGCCTGACGGCGAGCTTTACACAAAGAGCCAGTTCGAGGAGTGGTTCGGAGGACTCGAGGAGTGGGCCGCTGCGGCGCCGCAGCGGGAGCAGCAGCCGCAGCAGCAGCAGCAGCGACGGTCGCGCCAACAGCAGCGAGAGCAACAGCGACCGCCGCAGCCCGAGGAAAAGCCGGCGGAGCCGGCCGCTCGTCCTCGCCGCGTCCTCGCCGCCGGGTCACCGCTCTTCCAGCAGGTGGTCGCCATCCAGCGCGACCGGCAGAGCTTTGCCGCGGTGTGCAGTGTAGCGGTCGCGTGTGCCTGGCGGGTCCCTTCTCTCCCGCCTTCCGAACGGCACCGGCGGAACTTCAAATGGCCCGCCACCCTGCGTCCTCCCCGATGGCCGCCCTGCGTCCTCCTCCCACAGGTGGATCGCGACGACAAGAAGCACATCAAGCGGTGGCAATCAACGAGCCGGTGGGAGCAGGGCCAGGGGCCCGATGCCAATCGCGAGGGCGGAGCTCCCGCCGCTGCCCCTGACTAATCGTTGTCGGTGCTTCACCGTGGAGTCGCTCCGGCAGATAGGTAGTGTTCCCGGGGGTTGTACACAGCTCACTCTCAGATAGGTGGGTACCCAGGTAGGGTACGGCTATTCCTATATGTGTATTGAAATAAACGATACAAAATTCTGGTTTTTCTGCCGTGCGCCTCCGCACACACTCTACATATATGTGTATCGAACAAGCAACGTACCGACCTGTGGGCCGACCCTCCACCCTTCCGTGGAGAAGCTTATCTTCCTACCTACCTACCCTTCCTCCAGCCCTCCTCCACCCACCTGGCACGCGTCCTTCTCGCCCGGCAGCGGCCTCAGCATCTCCCACACCCGCGCCATCGGAATGCGCGCCAGCTTCGCCTAAATCGAAATCGTGGTACGCATCTCGCGATCAGGTCACACGCCATCTCGGGGGCACGCGAGCGTTTCGCCTCGCAATCGTTGATCCCCATCGACAGGAGCAGCTGCTGCCCCTGCCCCTGCCCCTGCTGCCCGTCTGCGGTCGGAGTCGCGTTCCGCGCCGCCTCGAGCACGGCGCCGCTGATGAACTGCACGCTCTCGCAGTCGTCCTAGGCCGTGCCAGCGACTCGCTCTCACGAGAACTCGCCGACATCTCGCCGGGAGATGTAGCCACATCTCACGCGCTAGCCGGCCAGTAGGGGGATTTGGATACGGTACCGAGGGGGTAGGGGATTTGGCACCTCCGACTGACTCGACGCGACGCAAAACTCACGCGACGTGGCCAGCAGGCGGAAGGGGTAGACCGGCTGCATGGTGTAGAAGAAGTGCCTGCGGACGCCGCGCCGCCGAGCGAAGGGCGTGAGGGAGGCGTGTAGCCAGCGTCGCTCCGCCGTGCTGACTCTCTTGCCGCGCTAGGATGTCGCGCGGAAGAAGGGGGGGGGGGGGGGGGGAAAGGGCCCCCCTTTTCTGCCAGCCCAAATTGAAGGGGGTGTCCCCCCCTGAAGCGCGCACCCTCTCCCGAAGCCGCTTTCAATCGCCCCCCAAGGGTTTTGGGGCCCGGGGCCCGCCCCGGCAAGGGACCTTATTTTGGCCGCTGACTTTTGCTGCGCTCATGAGGCCTCGCGCTGTTTGCTCGGCTGATCTCCAGAGCCGTAGCTGATCAGCTCGGACGGCTAATCCTGACGCAGCCCCGTGAGACCTCAATAAGCCATCATCACTTCCTAAGGCAGCGTGGTGGGTCCAGTGGCCTTGCCACTTTCCCC